>NC_090888.1:68192543-68262543 GCF_036669925.1 Montipora capricornis | reverse complement strand
TTTCCTTCAGTGAAATGCCTAGAAAAGAGCTCACACGCAAAGCTCCTCCTTAAAAGGCCACGGTCCATTCTCGTCACCAGAGCCTTGGAGAAACTTTGCGTTTGCGCAAACTCTGCGAAAAGAAACGACTTCAATGTTGCTTGAAAAAACGTGTAACAAGACAAACTTACCCTTGACCTTGGCATTGTGTTGTAAGCTCGTGAATTTGAGAAGATCAAACGTACATCACGCACAAACGTATCGGGATCGGTGTATAAATTATTTTCCAGTCGCTGATAAACGGTGCTAAAATCCATGGCTTCCGAAACAACTTCTGTGTAATCCTACAGAAAAGAAGAACACGCGGCAATTAGCAAACAGCATTTGTTTGTCACATCAAAGGAAACACAGCAAACGCACATGACGTCACAGCTGCCAGTATCGATGTCCGAAGACAAACATCATTTCAAATCCAGTGGGTCGTGTATCAAAGATCCCGAAACGTTTCGGGCATATTTCGAGTAATATAAAACGCTTTGTATCTTCAAAAGGAAAACGTTTCATGCAGATTTGCAATTGTTTTGTTTGCTCAGGTGTTGAAAACATGTTCAAAGATCAATTTTTCAAAATGAACATATCTTAGTTCAGTAGAAGGAAGGATTACGTTTTTGCAAACGTTGGCCGTGTAGCACTTATATTTGAACAGACTTAACTGATTAGAGTGTAATGTGAAGTTCTGGGTTTCTACCCCATATGAACCATGTGAGCGTTAGCCCTACTAATGGAAAGAGTTTTTCTTTGTCCTTGTGTGGACCCATTTCCATTAGTAGGGCTAACGCTTACATGGTTCATTTGGGGTTGAAACCTAGCACTTCACATTACACTCTAATCAGTCATATGTTAGTTCAGTAGTTTCCAGAGTTGCTTATCGGGCCTGAAAAGCTTCCTGGACTTTTGAGACACAGGCCCAGGGAGCCCGTTACTCGAAAGTCCCGAAAACTTTTCGGGCCCGAAAAGCCATTTGTGAACGTGCCAACCGCCTGTTCAGGAAGTTTTCAAGGTAACAAAAAGCTAATGCAATGGCCGGGAAACGGAACTGCCACATCTTCAGCCGGATGCTCTCGTGTGATAATCCCTATATTGCCTACAACAAGTTACTGCAAGAACATCGAACTGAGGAACTTGTCCAGCATCTGTTAACCGGCTGCAATAGTTTTAAACACGCCTGAAAATCGATTGGAATCAAGGACTTAACCGTTGCCTTTAAAATGGTCTACAAACATCCCACATGTCACTGGCTTTTGCCTAAGGAAGAAAACTAACGATTCCAGGGACCCGTTTACGAAACTGCGATCTGCAGGTTTTGACATGCTGGCCTCGGTTGTTCAAGCTATGGATAGCGCTATCCACCGGAAAAATCACTATCCAGCGGATAAACACTAGCAAAACCGATTGAGTTATACAGTGGATAGTGATTTATCCGGCGGATGGCACATCCATCGTTTGAACAACTGGGACCTGGTCTTTAACATCTTTCAAAATGACAAAAAAACAAAATGATTTTAGAGTTTGGTTACTGAAAACCTCGAGACATCGGAACGTTCGAGAAACGGATCCCAGGCCTATTACTTACCGGGAACTCGTTGAGGTCAACGGGGTGTCGAAAGGGAGTCGCATCTTCACGCGATACTAGAAAATCCAACAGCTCATGTGCAGACTGCATCCAAGGCTAAAAAACGAAAGTCATCATAAAGGACAAATTTTTGATGACACAATCCTTTGGACAAGGGTCTAGGCTCGTGATAAGTATATTTCACACAGTCAAAAGTTTCAAATGTAGCAAGATCCTATAGCACAGCTCCATAATAAAAAAGGAAGCTAAGCCTCAAACAAATGCCTGTTATCTTTACTCTTGCAAGCCCTCAGGAAGAGGCACGCAACAAAATGCGGTGACCCTGCCGTAACCTTGCTTTGGAGCACAACTGTAAACATTTCATTCACCATCATCACCATCATAATCATTTAAATAGTTTTAAGCAAACGACAAATTGTTTCAAACAATTTGTGGACACTATCAAGTTCCGTCTTAAATCATACTTTACACAACATGCCCGGGTTGCTCGAAGCATGGTTAGCATTTTCGTGGAAGCAGGAACCACCCCCACACGCAGCCGCTAACTGGCACCGTCACACTGAGTAATCAGCGGAAACAACTTACCTGACCCATACTTACCTAGAGATCACCAAGGAAGCGGGAGGGCCGGGAAGTGGCGAGAATCCGCAAAGATTCGCTAACAAGAGCAATTGATCCGCAAAGATCAACAAGCAACAACGCATGAGAAAAGCAACATGACACAAAGGCCCTGCAAATCTCCAAAGGGCCACCCCGCAGGTCACGTACCGTAAAGTGTGAAACCGCTGACCGCATTAGTTCGAGTCTAACTTAGCCTAAATTATATTTAGCCACATTTAAATACCATGGAAACCTGTAGGTTTTGATACTTAACCAACGGTTAGCGCTAATCAGGCTTCGAGCAACCGGTCCCAGAGGGTTCACAGAACGTTGAAGCGTTCGCGAACACCTCTAAAATCTCCTCAATAAAAGTCCGAGATTTCTTCACTGCCACCAGTCGACTTACCTCGACAGGCGGTGAAGGAGATGGCTCTCTTTTGATATGCTTGTTTGGACGTTCAGAGCTGGATCCCTTAAAAGAATGTGAACAGGAATTCAAAATTATTACTCTACTTACCACTCTAAAAAGGCAGAAAAGTCCAAAGACTGAAGACAACCCCTCCACCTACCCCCAAAACCGAATTATGCGAAATAGCATTCGGAGCTAAATGTGGGCGAAGTATCCTAGCAATAAACTAGGTATGAGCGGTTCCGGAGTACAAAAACAGAACGAAATGCTCCATTTGCATTGCTCACGTTTTCGTGGAAACATCAGATTTGGTGAAGTCACGTCGTCGTTACGCAAATTACCTCACAAATATACGCTAAAACACGTGCTGCACCGTGTAGCACGATTTAGCCGGAGACAACAACGAGCGGCGAAGTCGCGCGGAGAATGAGAATGAGTCCTCCCCATTCTCCGCGCGGCTTCGCCGCTCGTTGTTTGCCTCCCGTGCAAACAATTCGCCATTATCAAAAATACCATAATACTCCTTGTTTGTCCCTCCAAAATTTTGCATGAGCATTGTTTCCAGTTCCTCTTGGGACCATTGTAAGACCCAAGAGAAACCAAAAACAATGCCAATGCAAGATTTTGGAGGGACAAAAGGAGTATTATGGTATTTTTGATGCTGGCTAATCCCATCCGCTACGCAGGTTAAGCACGATTATATTTCCTCATTACACCGATGATATTGTTTCGTGGAGTTGTTGCCGGAGTCATCCTTCTGTAATTCATTTTGTTGTGTCAACTATTGGTAACAGGTAAACAAAAAACCTTTGACTCACTCGTTTTCTTTTCCGTGAGCCCGGTACAGCAGAACCCTGGAAAACAAATTGAAACAAGATAAAGCGACCAGAATCCACGAAACTAAACCGGAATAACGAACGGCGTAGAAGATAAATTCCCTTGGACGCTGTTCAAGTGCGGAAGAAGGAAAACAAACTTATTAGAAACAATATGGAATAAATACAGATGGCAAAAATTCTACCTGAGAAGATTCTCCTTCCCCAGCCGATTCCTCAGACATATTGTCAACTTGCACCTGAAATTTGAATAGGGGATACATTAGGTGGTTTTCTGAATTTCCAGTGACAGTGTCCCCACCACCCCTTTGGACTGTGGATATGCCATGAGTTGCAGCCAGTGATCGAAAAAATATTAAAGCACTCGGAGACCTCGTCGTGGGCGTCTAGTACTTCATTGATGTTTCGACAGTAAATCTTGACTGTTGTTCAATGCATACACGGACGCACATTCACCATAAGCAGAAGTCCTAACATGGCGTTCTTTACAAATGCAAATACATACTTAATCGACCGCTCCCCATAGGGGCTTTTCAGGGCCAATGAAACACAACGAAACGACAGAACAGAACAACGACAACTGTTGAGAACCCCAACTGGCTGGAGGCAAACCAGTTGGCTATTTACAAGTGCGGCTGGGAAGTTGAATCAGGGACTACCAGGATCAAATTCAACGAGTGGTCAGAGCGGGTTTTGAATCCGGGATCTCCGGATCTCAAGACAAGCGCCTCCGAACCACACTGCCTCCGAACAATTCGATGCGCTATAAGATTACCATTATATCATAAAAAGTAGCATTTGTATTATTATTTGGGGAAGTGCTGTATCAAATTTACAAACTTGAAGCGAAGAGTTTTGTAAAATAACGCAAACAGCGTCAGCTTTGAGTACTTGTAGCTTCTGTTTAGTTTTCAAATACGACATTTTAACGAAGAAAGTCGAACAAAAAGTTGATTTAAATGAAAGGAAATTTGAATGTCTTCGTTTCTCTTGAGGAATAATTCGTTGGATGCTCCCCCGGTGTTACGGAAGTCGTAGGTTCAAATCTTGCATTGGACTCTGATTTTTCAGTTGTCCTTTTGCCCGTTGCCAAGCAACAAGTTTCCCATCCTCCACACATGCGCTTTACACCTTAAACGTCTATAGTTGCATTTGAGTTAAATCCTTATTACATACCTCGACATCTCCGTCAACAATAGCTTCTTCATCGTCGCACAGAGAGAGTATATCGATACACGTGGAGTCCCTTTCAAATAGGAAGATAAATAAGCAATGAAAAAGAAACTTGAAACAAAATTTTACCGCATTTTTATATTCCTTTTGATGTTTCAAAACTAGATTGATTGGAATGGACTTGAATGTAAATATTGACTAATGATCACTTGTCGTGCTACCTCTAAAATAAAGCAATTCCGTAGACTTGTCGGGAAATTTGGGAAAAAGATCCATCGTTTCTCATTATATCTATTTTCTCCTTCAGATGAGGCCGGGCTATAGTTACCTGATAAATGCACTCAGCACTGTTACGAGCTTTGAAGAATTTCTAACAATTTGGCTTTCCTCTTCGTTGTATAACCGAGCGTTCCGTTCCAGCTGCTTGACTTCCCAGAGAAGAGAGAGGACTCGGCTAACAAAGAAGAATAACGCATTACGTTAATCGAATGCATACAGTCACTATAAATATCACACGGCTAAAGACATGGAGTATGACAAGTCTTTCTCTAAAAAGGCGTGAAGTGTATTCAGCAAAGATTTGGTTTCGCTCTGACGAAGGGCTATTGCTCGAAACGTCAGGTTTTAGAATCTCTGTACGGTGGCCAATTTACATTATCAACTGATGAAACCAAATTTTTGTATACTACTTCCCGACCGACGCAGCATCACAGTTTCTTTAGAAACTACCCCCTTCATTTATTTAGCAAAGGGTCACTAGTTCGGGACATTGCATGTACAGAAATCAAATCAACTTATAACAAACCATAGATTAATATTTGGGAAGAGGGGAAAACCGGAGTACCCAGAGAAAAACCCCTCGGAGCAAATCAACCCACGTGTGAGGCCAAGCCTGCCAACCGAACTCGGGTTGCATTGGTGGGAGGACAGTGATCTCACCACTGCGCCATCTCTGCTCCCTATAGACCGCACCGTGACTGGACTTTTTGTTGTTTGTTCCGGTCGAAGAACTGGACAATATATATACTTAACTTCGTTCGTCCTATTTTTTTTTTTTTCGTTTTTTTTTTTTTCGCTCTTTGCTTTATGCTTCAGTTTCTCTTCACTATACGTTTAACAATTTTTTTACGGATTTCTTCACTACTGAAAAAAATTTGCTTCGCATGTTTTAATTGACCGCTATCGTGTCCTTTAATTTCTTTAATTTTTAGAATTTATGAAATTTCACGTGTCTGAACTCCGGAATGGACATGAATGAAAGTTAGAAAGATCTTCGCATTCATATGGATAGCAATTAACTTAAGCAACTGCAAGCAACCTTGAAAAAATCAGGCTTCAAAGGGATTCGAGCAAATTTCGCACTTTTTGCGTCTCTTCGGATTTATCTTACGACAATATCTTTGATCGAGTTTTATTGGGATCAACCGTTTCAATCGCAACCGGTTTAAAGTGCCACTATAATAAAAAAAAATCACTTCCTTTTTCCCTTCAGATTTTGAGACTATGTTTGCTAACACCTGACTGGCAAGATTTTGAGCATGGATTATCCAAAGACCGTTTACTTTCCGTGTAAGTTTTAGATTACACGGTGCGCCATTACTCACGTTCAAAACTGACCGACTTGACTTCAGAGTGTTAAATCCAGGGAAAAGTGACGTCTGAGGCTCACTAGCTTAAATTGCAGCGTCTGAATGCTGCTTGTTAGATATGCAAAACGCGAGTTTGAAAGTCTGAAAGCCCAAAACTCCCGTACTACATATTAATTCTGCGGCGTACACACGCATTGCATTCTTAAACTAGTAAGCCTTTGACGTAATTTTCTCTTAGATCCAGCTCTCTCACGAACTTAAAGCTAGTAATGGCGGAAAACCTTAGACAGCAATGACCAGAACCAGGTTGCTGACCAGCGGTTTTCGTTAAAACAATGGTTTGCTGGGGGTGCTCAGTCTCGCGGGCTCAGAAAACCTGGTTGTGGTCATCGTTATTTAATAAACAGGTGTGTTTTTGAAATCAAGGCTTAAGACTTTGGTCACTTTGTGTTTAGATAGCATAGTTTTGAAGTCCAAAGAAAAATAATAATTGACATTTTGGTCACAGGGGCACTTTAAGGTTTCCCTAAGGTTTTTATGAATACAACACGACTTTACTCTTCAGCAACGCAACTGCTCTATAAATTCCATAATGAAACCGGTCTTACCGGTAATACTTGTTTAAGAGCTTCTCTCGAAGGGTGTGAAGATCAGTAGGGTAAGGCACTACACTCCAATAATCCGGATATGCCTGTACATCCACAGGGTACACAAATGGTCCGGCAAAATTCAACTGACTCAGAGCCTCCAATCCTGGTACAAGCCTTTCTGTCATAACCTCTCGCCCTTCACCAAACCAGTCGGGCTCGTTTGGTTCGTACGCCAGCGAAATTCGCTCTTCGTCGGTCAGTGGTATGTTACTGGTCGCCGCGCCGGACGCGTCCATGTCTTGCGCTGAGAGGTCTGGGTTCCCTGGGTCTAAAAAGGTGGACAGATTTTTCGCTTATGGCTTTTTCGTAAGTAACTCCGGTTCAAGCAAAGTGATGCGCTGAAAAAGGCGCGTGCTGGACACGGGGAAATCATATGCAACCTCGTTCCCAGGGTCTCTCTTCTCTGCTTCCACTGTCGTTGAGAAGAGAGACCCTGGGAACGAGGTTGGATCATATGACGATAAAGAAGAGCTTCTAAATGCGGAGCTACAAGAAAGTGCTGATTGTGATACGTACCGCGTTCTGTGACAGGCTGAAGATCCCAAGGACTCATTCGCTCTACCTCACCAGTGTCCCATCTAAAAATATCAAAAACAACGGACATTAAGGGACCCAAAAAACCAAAGAATAGCAATACTATTTTCATCCTCTATGAGGCAAAGACGTGATTTATGTCCAAACGGCGAAAGCAAGCTACAAAATCCGAGTCCAAAATGGAGGTGTATTACATGAGGTAAAATCATTATCCAACTCTGTAGGTCACTGAACTGAAACGCAGAAGACGATTACAAATATTCTGAGATATTCTGCATTTAGTTATTTGCACCGTTGCTAAACTGATCACATTTTTGTCACAGCACTCCCGGAAAAAAAATTCATATATTCTCTGCTTGGAGAACAAGTTAGAGGATGTTCAATACCATACATTCATTTGCCAAGGCAGATGCAATATTTGCGGGAGATCTGTATGAAACGTACATGCTTACTCATAAAGTTTTCACAGAACCACGCCACTTCCGGTTGTCTTCCGTCGCTCAAAGACGCCGGGAAGGGGGGTCTTCTCCAAACTTTTCGGGTGTATTTCAAGTGACAGAAAACTGTCTTCAAAGCCGTTTCTAGTCGTAAAACTTCGCGATTGTTTTATTTTATCTGGTCTTGAAAAGATAATCAAAGATCGACTCTTAATAGATCGTTTTCACGTGACGTCATCACTTTCCAAAATCTAAAAACTAAAGATCCACCACAGTTTTTATCCTCATCAGGCATAAGAGGCGGCATATCTATATCTGTTGACAATTTCACAGCTCAATAGCGTGCTTCGTTTGGAAACCAGAGCATTTTGAATTTCCGGATTATGTAGGTGCCTGACACAAGGCTACGATCAAGTTTGTTGAAAAATATATACTTATCTCATGATTTTGAGCCCTTTTAGAAGTTAGAGTATTAGGAAAAGTGCTTATGTAAATGCTTGTTTTTTCAGTACTGATAATCAGTCGCCCAGATAGCCAAAGTAAGTTCCAGATGTTTACACTATTTTCCGGCCGCCATATTGGTGTACCACTGAGGTACACCAATATGGCGTTTTCATACTGGGCTCTGTAAATTTCTGCGAAACATTTCGACGAATATCTGAAGTTTGGGGAAACGCAGAGGCCTAAAACTGGGACAAGTGTCTTATTTCTTTATCTTCTATAACATAACAATTTCTTAGCGTTTTGCACTGGATAGTTTTTGATTTATTTTTTTAATGCGTGACAGTGAAAACGATCTATAGGCATATCTTAGTTCCACAGATTGCTTTTCGGGCCCAAAACTGAGGTCTCGGAGCTTTGGAGAAACAGGCCCCAGTACATGAACTCTCAATTAGCGAGCGCAAGTTATTTTACTCGCAGAAAGTTCACTTTCTTTTTCTCCCAAGCCTTCCTCTGCTTCAAACCTTGAAAATGGAGGCAAAACATTTTGAAAAGACGTATCCTGAGCTTGCATTTGCTGACAATGGGCTTTTACTAAAGTACCCATATTCATCAAATAACTGTTGTGAATTTTATTTCTCACCTTACAGTAAAGCACTGAAAATGCGTGTCCGGGAATTCGGTTTGAAAAGGGCTTCTATCAGTGATCTCACCGGCCCACCAAGTCTCGTCGATAACGCTGCGAAAGCGATCCCCTGAAACAAGAGGAAACAATTGTGGTGAACAAATAGCTTACTCCGGCGACCAGGGAGAGCGACCAACTGGTGGTTTACAATTAATTTCAAGAGACACAAACAAAACAAGCTAGTGAGAGATCTATTGTTTTCGTTCACCAACATGGCAATGATGACTTATCATGAAAACCAACTATAAACCATCAGACTACTAGCAGTTACTCTGTCAGTCAAGCTGCCCGCTTGTTTTGTCACGCAATCGAGAGAAACAGCCGAGAGAGGGTTGGGAAAGGGGCTTCCTTGGCCATTTCTGTTAATTGCGTGACAAAACACAATTGAGCCAAAAAGCGCGCGGCTCGAGTGACATTGAAGAGAATGATAGCGGTCGAATAAACGTGACGGCCTGAGTTCACGGCAAACAAACCTGGCCTCCAGTTCCTACCAACTGCTCGATCAAAGGTTTGTCTCAATATTAGAAAATCTAATACATCCGGCATATCGTGATATCTGGAGAAGAAAAACAACAAAAAATGACAACACTGCAAGAAACGGTCATCGAAGGTTGGCCGCACCAAATAGAAATGAATTTACGAGAGATACGAATTTACATCTAGTGTATATCCCCATACGGCTCCCATAGACGGAGGAAGCGTCATGCTGATGTTTGGTGAGGGAAGAAACAGGAGACCGGAGAATACAGCAGGGTCTAAAGCTGGCACAATTTTAAAAAAAGGGTTTAAAATCATGTCCACAATGGCGGGAGGCGAGTGCTGTTACCACTACACCGCCGCTGCTCAGATGCTCATAAATCCAGAAATCACGTAAAGCCAGGAACCGTTGTTTCTCTGCTCGTCATCTCATAAGCGAGTTAAAGAAAGAAAGAAAGAACAACTTTTTTTTTTAATAGTCAACCCAGCACAATCAAATGGCAATGGCTTATCAAAAGTCACATGTTTGTGATGACTTCAAACAAGTAATGATGTGAAACAAACCAAAGAACCGACAAACTGTTTAGGAAGAAACCAAGTTCATGTGACTATCTTCTTTCAAAATAAAGGTGTGTAAGGTGAACCTTTGTTTTGTTTTTTTTTTTCTTGGCAGAACACGGCTTGAATCGACTCATTTGAGGAAAATGAAGAGAAATCACTTACTTTACAGTAAAGGATGCTCCAGTACTGTTTCCTGTTTCAGGATTTATCAGAGCTAAAAACGGAAAAATTCAGGAGGTTCAATGAGCTGCCTTCACGATCACGAAACTATGTAATCAGCCACAAGAGCGAAAAATTTATACAGTGGAACCCCGTTAATACGGTCATCCACGGGCCAAAAAAAAAAAAGGCCGTATTTGGTATTCTTAATTTAGCGCGAGTGGCCGTATTAACGGGGTGAAATTATAGAAGATTCTACTGTTTGGGCTTTAAAATTGTGGCCGTTGGCCGTATTAACGGGTGACCGCATAAACGAGGGTTTTCTAGAAGAGAATGTATGACCATTTATCGCCGTTTTGCCAGGCCAAAAAAAAGTGGCCGCGAGAACGAGGTGACCGTATTACCGAGGCGGCCGTAAGGGGGCGTTCCACTGCATACAAGTTACAAGTACCCAACGCGGGAAAATTTTTCATTACGAAAAGACCTCGGAAAACGCCGGCCTCTGAGAACTTTTGTGTCTGTAGTTATTTGTGCATTTCGTTCAGTTCGTGCTGATAGTTATCATGCCAAAAGTAAGAGGGACTATTCTTCTGACTCACACCTTTAATTCAATCGAATGCTTGCTTTTATATGACGCCAATTCTCCCAAAAATCCTCAAGTTCCATGGACCGTATGCATAAAATGGTGGCCACGAAATTAGTAACAAAACAACACAACCACGACAAAACAATTTATCTGTACCACACGTAAATAGAGATACATGAAATAAGTAATAGACTTAGGAAAGGTACAATGCCCCCTAGAAAATAACTAAGAAGCCGATCTAGCTTGGAGGCAGAGAATCTTTTGTCTTTATGCTAATCATTCTCACTAGCCTTGTTAGCACGAACAAACTCAAAAGAATTTTGCTCCAAAGTGAGGCTAGTGAGGATTATTAGCACAAAGACAAAAGTATAATTTCTTGGCCGCTATTTATGAATACCGTCTATATTGGAGTTATTGGAGTTACGAACGATCCACCTGATGACAGACGACGAATGCATGATCGAGTTTAGATTTTACAAAAACGATAAAATACGATTTGACTGAGATTTTGAATCTCCCAGCCCATGTTGTTTATTACAACAGCGTCTACATGGGACATATACCTTATTCCAAAATGGCCGCCATTTTAGTATTCTTTTGTTTCGTTGCAAATTGGCCCTCTTGACCTCGCTTTCAAACGTAAAATTCAAAGACGAACGAGGCCAAAAGGGCCAATTTGCAATCAAACAAAAGAATAATAAAATGGCAGCCATTTTGGAATAAGGTGTATAACTGAGGTGTAACGCGGAATAACGAACTAAAGCTTAATACTGGAGCGCAACGCGGAAAAACACGAAATCATTGCCAAGCACCTGAAAACACTCAATGAGAACTTAAAGATTTGCGACGGCTACTTCAATGAAATTGTCACCTCAAAAAATAGAACTTTGTAATATGATCGTAAGTTTTTCGCGATAAGTCCATCTCGTTCGCGTCGTACAATGTGGGCGAAGCATCCTAAAAATAAATTGATACAAGCGGTGCGTGCCGCCCGTGCAGCACGATTATTTCTCCTCTTTTAACCAATGATATTTTTGTGTTGCGGCGTTCTCGATGACGACCGCGTCTTAGATCCTAAAGTCCCTAACGAGTGCGTAACTCGGAAAATCTCGAAATAATCGCCAAGTCCGTGAGAAACAGAAGAGTGACGAAAGGCGGCTGCTTGTCATAAAAGAACGAAAATTCTCTTGTTCTAACTTCTTTCTCTCTCTCTCTCTCTCTCTCTCTCTTTAGAGAAGGTTCCCGATATCTGGACCTAACAGACAAGAAAGGACCTAAAATCTAACAAGCTACCTTACTTTTTGGCAAACAAGTTGTTTGATCTCTCTATAAACAGTGCGAAACGCACGCGAGACAACGTTCATTAGAAACCACCGATGGCTCAGTTGGTTGAGTATCGAGCTGTCATGTGGGAGGTCGCGGGTTCGAACCCCGATCGGATCAACACTCAGGATCTTTAAATAAATGAGGATAAAGTACTGCCTTTGTAATTTCATCTGCAAATGATCAGACTTTCAAGTCTTCTCCGATAAGGACTACAAACCGTAGGCCCCGTCTCACATATATCTTTTATGCTCATAAGTTCCCTGTGGGACGTTAAAGAACCCACACACTATTCGATAAGAGTAGGGGATGAAGTCCCCGGTGTTGTGGCTGTCCTTTGTGAGTGTGCTCTCTCCAGTAGAAGTGGCCAGCTTGGCAGTGATGTGTCTAAAAAAACTTAAGATGTATGAGGCCACCTAAGCAGAAAAAGCCGTAAGTCAAAAAGGAACTTTGCCGAGTGCTGGGCCATGTAGATGGGGAAAACATACCATGGGTGCGTAACGCGAGTCAACACACCATGGGTGTGTAACGCAAACACAACACACTCAGGGAAAGTAACGCGGGTCAAAACACAAGACGTGCATTTTTAAAGCAAAGAAGAGCATGAATTAAGTACCAGCTAACGTAGTAGCACGAACCCTGGCGCTCCAAGATCCAAACAAATTTAAACCTTACCCAACTTTAAACAGCACAGCGTTGGTGGACCAACTGAGTAATGTAAACTTACAATGCGGCATAACTCTTCACCCTGTAAATCACAGCAAAATAATTGACTTTGCTTCAAATATTATTTTATTAATAGAATTTAACGGAATGGTTAATTGTGCAAGGGCGTACAATTCTCTCTGTATAGTGTGTCTGTACTTTATTCAAGCCAAGAAATATTTGCGACTTTCGAAGAGCTTGGCCTTCGCAGGAACGCTTCTTGCGGCGCTCTTTGTCCTCACAAACTATTTTTACCGAAGTCCTGACGTGTCTTATTTTTCTCAATTCTCTGGTCTTTTTTCAGCTTTGAGCATTACTTGAAAATCCCGATGAATGCAACCTTTCTTCCCTCCAATGTGGCTAATGCAGTATGCAGGAGTTGCTCTTAGTCACGTAACGATATGCTTATGCTACTGAAAAGCGTTAAGCTTGTGAACCACACTCGTAGCCAAAAAAGGCAAGTCATGAGATGCAATTTTGATAATAATAATAATAATAATAATAACTATTAATAAGCTGTTTATCCTTAATTACGGAGCTGCATTTGCATGAGGGGACACTTCGTGACGTTTATAGTCCAGTTTCAAGTACTCCATGACCGCTGAATAAAAACACTGAGGACCCATTTTCACAGGGTTACCCTCCATCTGAAGTGAACATATTCACAAATATCGGCTGGAAGGTGCCCGAAATTTGAAACTAAACAATAGACAGAGTAGTAAACAAGTCATCTTCTCGCTTGAATTTGTGAATATATTCACTTCAGATGGAGGCTAACCCTGTCAAAATGCGTCCTCAATGTTTTTATTCAGCGGTCATGGAGAGCTTGAAACTGGACTATCTGTATGATGTTTAAGTTGGGGAAAAGATCACTTGCATTTTTAGACATTCATTCATTTGTGTTTACAACTAATCGAAGTAGGGGTATGATGCAAAAAAAAGCGGATAAATTGTGGCGACTGACCTTCAATCTCAGTTTGTAGAAGCACTGTTTCTTTGGGTTGATTTCGTAACATTTTGTAGCCATCACCTCTTTGACGTAAAGCTCATGGCCTTGCCGAAGATAATAAATCTGTGAAGGAATAATTTATAAGGTACAAAACAACAATCATACGAAATGGAAATTTCTTCATTAGGCTTTCCACACAAAAAAGATTAAAGCCTCTATGAACTGCTCATATTCTCCTCACCTCGTCTCCTATTTGCGGGACATACGGTGATATCCGGTTGACAGTACATATTAGCCAATCAGGAGGCTGGTAAAGGGTGATTAACTCCTGCACTTCGTCCCCAGCTTTAGGCTTCTTGGAAGGCTAGAAATAAACAAATTCAGATTTTAAGTTACGGGGTTTTGGTCTTGTTTGTTTACAATCAACAGAAGGAAAAAATGGACATGCAACTTGCCTTTATTTCATGAACTAACATGAATTTCTCATTTACTGCTCGCCCGACTATAGATGGATTTCACGTGACGTCACAGCAGCCATGTTGGTGCACAGTATAGTAGAATATGGCTCTATTATAATGCAAAACATGAGCCATAATTTGGGTAGGGTCCGTCGTACCTCTTGTTGAACACTATATTTCATTGGCTGTATAGTGTACTGTCGTACTTCCTATTGTTTTCTGTGCTAAATCCATAGACCTTATTCATAAATGGCGGTCAATTTATAATTCTTTTGTCGAAGTGCAAATTAGCCTACCAAGCCTCGATACCATACAGTGAATTGAAAAGAATTCTTGCTCTAAAATGAGGCTTGGTAGGCTAATTTGCACGTGGACAAAAGAATTATCAATGTGACTGCCATTTATGAATAAGGTCTATTGCTATCTTTGTTCGTTCTATTGTTCTTTTGGCCAATCCTGAAGCCCGTTAAATGAGGAACGACACGACCCCATAATTTGCTATTGTTTTGTGAACCGACATGGCCGTCTCATCACGTGACTGAAATCTATCTATTGTTCCGTTTAGCAGACTCCCAAGTAGCACAAGCAAGTAGCACATGCAGCTCATACTAGGAGGATAAAAACTAAAACAGGTGCTACAATCAGTCAATTACCATAGGAAAATTCACCACCTGACGAGGGAATTCCACGTTAATTTTCACGCGAAAAATCGATATGTCACGGTGCGATATCGGTTATTCAAGTTAAATTAATGTTGAATTCACGAGTCAGGTGGTGATATTTTCCTTGAATTGCATAGCTTTTTCAAGAATGAAGCCGTTTAATTTCCCTTTTCTGAACCTTGCAGTAATCAATACACGCTAAAAAAGGCCATTTCAAAGAGCTGTCTCGACAGACAGGAGCCAGCCAAAACAAAACGAAACAAGGAAAATCTTCCTCTTCTTTCTCACTTCCGCCAGGTTTTTGCATTGTAAACAGAAAAAAAAATTGCTTTGAAAACATAATTCCTTCCAACTTTTGCCTGCATTGTTATGTAAGGCAAGGCGTTGCTACGGAGCAATATCAGTCAGCCTCGCTGTCAAGTCGCAATTTTACTCTGAATACCTCGCCTCGGTGGCCAATCCGATGACGATAATTCTCCTTGTTATGCGATTCTATATAAAATTCTAACTAACAAGAAAAGAAATTCAGTCTATACTACAGTTTCTTGGGATATAATGAGACCTTAATGTCCTGAATAGCGGAGGCAATGAGGCCGGTTAGGACGCTTGCCTTGAGATCCGAGAATCCTGGGTGCAAGACACATTCTAACCACTCGCTGAATTTGGTCCTGGTAGTCCGTGGTTCAACTTCTCAGCTGCACTTGTAAATAGCCAACTGGTTTGCCTCCGGCCAGTTGGGGTTCTCAACAATTGTCGTTGAATGTTCAGTTCTCTCGTGATTGTTTCATTGGCCCCAAAAAGCCCCTATGGGGAGTGGTCAATAAGGTATGTATATATGTAATAGCCTAAACGGAAGTTCATATAGCTTTCAAGGCCCTTAATTGTTTCTATTGCACAGCCTTAGCTGGTAGTAAATGCAAGAGCCATATAGCTCTTGGGAAAACGGAATAGCTGGAGGTAAGCAGACCCACAACAAAGCCTGCGTTACTGAACAGGAGCTTTCCTGACTCGTTCTCTCGGTTAAAAATGCAAGCTGTGGATCTTCTTTCCCCAAAACCAATCAAGCAGAAAAAACAGAAGTTGTGAATCACAGAACGGAAACTTAACCTTCTTTTTCTTTGTTGGTTTCTTGCTCTTTTTGCTTTCTTTCTTCACTTTAGGTTGTCTCTGTGGTGAGCTGGGACCTGGCTGAGCCGGCTCGGTTGTTTCCTCTTCGGATGTGCTCAACACTCTACAAACCCGTCGCGTTCGACGATTTTCCGTTTGTTGTTGAGTCCTCAATCCTACTTCCTCAGTCCAATCCGAGTATTCACTCGACTCGCTTCGTGTAAACAAGAAAAAATTGCTTTTAGTCTCGAAACAATTCACAAACGAACAGAAAATAACAGGGGAGTAAAAAAAAAGTTCGTTGATTCAATAAACTAGCCCCTGAAGTGAGCTAGGAAACGCATTATTTTATTTTATTATTATTTTTTTTTTGCCCCGTTTTTAGACACTATCATCATCATTTCGAGCTGCGTCAGGTTACACACACTGCAAACAGGCATATTTTTTATTCGTCCAGGAGGAAAGGCGAGTTTCGCTCTTGCTTGAAAGAAACTGTGGAAGATGCCTCAACCACTTTGCGACCTACCCGAGCAGCAGCAACTAGAGCACGAGAACAGATACAACTTCCCTCACCTGCTACTTTCAGACCATTCTTCTTCGTCATCTTCCTCCTCAGTGTCACTCGGCGTGGCTGCTGCCTCCTCTTCTGCCGATTCCTCGACATCTAATGTGGCAGCAGCCCTGGTGGAGTACGCAGGTCGCCGTACTCCACGTGAGTGTTGCCCGGCTGTCCGACGATTTGAAGCACGGCGCGCAGCTTGCTGGGTTTTCTCTTGAACAGGACGTGGCTCCGGGACATGGACTGTTATCTGCATGAAAGTTAAAAATCAGAATCAGTGAAATGCACTTAAGGTTGCGAGGCTTGTAGCAAACAAGACATGAGTAAGGAGACAATTGCCTGAAATTGTCCAGATACATGCGAGGATCACTTCTCCCTTTCAAGAGTTACTTACTCTCTTTGATGTCGATGGTAATGCTCGTCTTTTCTTTTCTCTAAGATAGTGAAGCATCTCCTCCCTTCCCTGCATGAGGCGTCGCTCCTCGTCGTATCTTTGGGTAAAATGAAAGCGTTACTGCTTATAACGTTTGCAATGTTTCTTTTTTGGTTAAATTAGGGCTGCAACGGCCAACTCATATGACCTTTCTCGCATGTAGTGGCACAAAAACGTCTCACTGTTAGGTAGAACCGTATTTACTGTACTAGATGAAGCGCAGCCCTCGAATAAGCACTGCGTCTAAAAAAACCCAAAAAATAAAAATAAACAAACTAAAAAGCACTAAAATATAAAATTGAGGTTACCAAGAAATCACTCAGGGTTGCCACAAATCAGTAACAAAAAAATTCCCTGACTTTTTCCTGACTTTGAAAAGTTTTGTTTCGGCCTAATTTTCCCTGTCAAACGTTCGGGTTGTGAATTTAAAAACTCGTTAATGTCTCGAAGCCAAACTGATAAATTCCTCATGCCAATGAGTTCAAAAGCTTTTTCGTCTTAACTACAGAAATTGGACATCGTCGAGTAAAAGAACTAAAATACTAAAACCCAAAACACAACGACTTCTCGTTATTATTTTTTACCTCCCTGTAATTTTGAACTTACTTTGCCACGCTAAGTTTCCGGTTAGGCACAATTCTCCTGTTTCTCCAGGCAGCAGTATCAGCATCTGACACATCCTGTATGACAGGTACGTTACCATGAACAAGCCGCACTCCTTCCACATCCCCCATCTGACGCATGCCTTGATTACGACTTCCGCCTGGACTCTGCAGCGGAGGTACTGGACCTTGCCCATGCGCGGGTGGAGACTGAATAGCTGTTATGAGACAAGGCCAAGAAATCAACTCAAGAGACCCCTACATGTATTAACGATAACAGCGTTGAGCTGTTTTATGAAGCTAAATGTAATTTAGGAAAGGTTAATCTCAAGCCAATGCGGCATGTGGCCTTTTCGCGCCAAATGGGCGCGCCTTTATCAGGGGTTTCAATAACTTCTGAAATAGCCGTCCATGATATCCCATTGAAGGCGGCAGTTTGACAAGTTTATGAAAGCATTTTTAGTGAAAATCAAGGCAAACTAGCCGGCGGTGTGAGGCAAAACAGGCAGCGGTATACCGCCGGTAACCGGCTTCTATTGAAACCCCTGCTTTATTTTGGATTCATTGAGCCTTACCCTTCCCGTCCCGAGTCTGCTTGGTCGTGGAGGCAAATATCTGGTCAGGAAAGTGTTTTTTTTTCCCCACTGGACCGTGTTCCAGTGTTACGGTGCCGGTCAGCAGCTGCTTCAGGGTGGTTCCTGCCTGCGGGTTGCCAGGGAAGCCACCCTGCAGTGCCTGGATCACAACAGGCCCCTTCCCGCTAACTTTTAAGGCACCAGTCCCCAAGCTCATCAATTGGCGATAATTTTAATTACCATTAAAATTCAAGTACAACCTGCTTTTAAATTTACAGGCAGCTGTCAATTTAGTCGCAACAATTCAAAGACTATACCACTCTGGAAATAGCAACTGCAAATCTAGGCCAGTAGATTTTACACTTACGAGGTACGCACAAAAGAGGTTAATAAGAACACAATGTTTGTTATTGATAGCTGCACACCTCCAGCATAGTAGCAAGACTGACAGATATCTCAAGCATAGTACTGAAAAATGTTTCCTGTTGATTGTAACCTTAACCGAAAACTACAACCGAAGTTTTAAACGTCCAGACACACAACGGAGTGAAATAGACTATTGGTGGCATCAAATTTTTGTGAAATGCACTCTTATTGCCTACTTAAATTCTGGATTGGCCTTTGTTTCGCTATTTTCTTCTTTTCAGTCTTTGCCCTATGGCTTAATAATTATGAGAACATACCTCTTACTAACCGAGTGCGAGGTCGATACTGTAAAATTACGGACCGCGTTTTTTCCCGCGCGAAGCACAGGTAATTTTACAGTACGGGCCGAGAAAATGAGGTTACTAAGATATTTATCATATCTCTGTGGTAATCAGCCGTGCGGGAAAGGAAACTAGTAAAAGTCAAGCGGAAGGTTTAACTACCGTAAAGATTGCCTTGTCAAAAGCCGAAAAACGAAACATTCTTGGTTATTTGAAATAGTTGCTCGCAAGATTCAAACAGTCTTATGAGTTTATGTAACAGAAATGAAGAAATGACACGAAAAAATTGCTAGAGAATGTTTTATGGAAGTTTGAAATTTAGTGGGCCGTACAGCGGACCCAGCAGGCCGCACTGCATAATATGGCCCGCTAAAAAGGCCAATCATAGTCCACATACTACCAGAGAGACATAATAATACCAATTACCAAACAGTGCGGTTAAGCACGGTGCCTACTAATTCAAAGGTATTTTTGCCCCGATTTATAATTATGCAGGAAAGGTTAAATCTTAACAAGTGTTATTGAAATCCAAAAAGAAAATTGGGGGTAACCGCCCATTTTTCAAAGATAATTCATGAACAATATTTGTAAAAAGCAACGTATGGCGTTCTTTCTCAAATTGAAGCTTAATTATCTCTACAGAATGCATGGTTATCCCTAATTTTCGTTTTGGATACCAAACGTACTTACGAAGATCTACTTTCTCTGCATAGTTTTAAATTGCGCAAAAATATCCCTGCATTAGTAAGCATCACCAATAGAAAACCCGAGTATCTGGAGATGCGCAGAGTGTATGCGCATAAACAATAGTAGGCATCGTCCTTAAAATATCACTCAATCACGTTTCCTGGTGGAAAGGTGAACTCTAGAATTCTATAAATAACCTTTTTGGTTTTCTAACAAACCTGGAATGATCAGTCGTCCCTGTGCCTGGGCTGCCTCTGCGGCTTCTATTTCAGCAAGAAGAGGAGGAACGTTTTCTCTTGGTGTCGGTGGAGGCTGAGGAACTGGTCTAGGTGGGCCACGTACATTACTGCCATGGCCTGGCACCAGCTGTTGAAAGTGAAGAGGGTGTGGATTGCCGTCAACATCAACCAGGAAAGGGGGCGGCATGAGGTGAGGATCTGTCTGTGTCTGAAAGGGAAAAAATGATAAAGGAGATGTTAAAAAATTGTCTAAGACATTTCAACGAAAAGACCTTTAGTTTGGCTTCTTACAAGGTACCTTTGCCTTGCAGGCAAGGTTACGACAATGCCTGGAATTCAGTACACCTACAATTTACAAAAAGACCTGTTGCAGTAAAATTGCTTAAAGGTGATTTTTAAGGCACCACTTTCTCCTTTGTGTTTTTTTTAAGGACCAGAGAGGCATTGGTGCAGCAAAGACAAAACAACAACTCCCCTGGCACATTATAGTGTGAAGTTCTAAAGGCTGGTTTGCACATACGATGCAAGCATAAGCATAAGCAGGCGCATTATTTTGTTGATAATAAGTGTCTTTTGTTCTAATGAAGGGTACCAATTACCAAAACGCTACTGCATCTGCGTATGTTGCTTGTGCTTACAGTTGTTTCGAGAAAGGTTGTCCAAAAGCGTAAGAGCGTTCGCAACAGTGCCAAAAGACTTATGTTGAAGCTCTCTCCTGCCAGCACGCTACCAAAACACATTAGCAAAAACAATGGCTCTGCACGTGCGCCACGATTATTGTATACAACTTTCAAACTTTCTCTGCGAAACATGACATAAAATAAGTAAGGTTAAAGTCGTCACAATCTTCCTTCTCTGTGAATGCAAACCCCCTTTGTTGCTAATTCATGGCCTGGATCATTTGACTGAGTTTTGAAACTCACTCATATATTTCTAGGAGACGTTTTCGATAGCACTGCCATCATGTTTTCGTTGTCTCAAATTGACTGACAGTATACCATAATGCTCTTTCGACATTGTCACATAAACTTTAATGTTTCTTTCGGACAACCTTTCTCAAAACAGCTGGACAGTATGCGTGTGTCGCATGTGTAAACTAGCCTTAATGCCCAAAGTACAGCGTCAATGAGTAACCACTTTTGAAACTGACCCCAAGGTTTAAGGGTTAACTTAAAGGTTATCATCCCTTTGGGAACACTAGAAAGTCTTATTGTTTGCAGAGATCACGATTAGAGCTGTCTACTCAACATTACTATTTTACGAGCCCATGTGTTGGTCTGTGTAGGGTTTATTGAACATGCACCAAATTCAGGTGCTCATTCAACCAAATCAGGTGGCAGGCAGATGATTGCAGACTGACTTTCAACAAACTTTTAAGTGCCCCTGTGATTTAAAAAAAATCACTTCCTTTTTTCTTCAGATTTTTTAAGCATGTTTGCTTAACCAGTGGCAGATCTAGGAACATTTTAAGGGGGGATTTTAAATTGAAAGAATAGAAGTATATACTCTGACAAAAGTCCAGATAGTTTAGGTTGCCATTTCGACCTTGTTTATGTTTTGCATTAAAAAAAAGGTTCATGTCAGGTAAACAGTATCTGTTCCAGCAAAAACGAAAATACACTAAAAAGCAGACAAATAGAAAAAAAAAAGAAGCCAAAATGGGGGGTGACTAGCCACCCTATTGAAAGTAGTTTGGTCGCTTAGTGTTTAGTTTTAAGACATAGTTTTGAAATCCAAAGAAAAATAAGAATAGAAAATCGTTTCACATCTTTAGTTCCAACATGTGATGTTCATATATTCTCTACAATTCATTATACCAAGCAAATACTAACCCTATAATTATTTATTATAATTTATACACAGTACACCTACCTGCTCATCCAGAACATAGTTGTTAGAATCCCTTATTAGAGGCCTGTAGTCTGTATGAAAAAACTGCTCACTTGGAACCTAATGATGATGGAAAAATATGTGCAGGATGTTGGAAAAATTACAAGAAATATCAGCATAATAGAAAAGACTTCCTGAAACACATGATATTAACTATAACAACTTGCACTTATAGTGTGAGCAGAAGGTAAAGCTGCTCTCAATTCATTGTTGCAAGAAAGTTTTTTCAGAGCTTTGCCAGGACTTGACAAGAGTACAGTTCTGCCCAGCATGACATGAAGCAAAAAAGGTAGCCACTGAGGTTGGCTTGCATCCTTTTCTTGGCTCACGCCCTACTCTATACTTTGGTTACAGGTCTTACTAAGAGTACAAAAAACTACATGAAGAATATCAGCAATATTCAGTGTAATAACTCGCCGCTAGGGCAAAATAAAGAAAACAAAACACTATTAACACTAAACCTGTAAAACCTGTACAACGAAAAACAACTAAATCCTTAAATTTAGTTTATCACACACTTAAGATAACACGAAGCAGAGCTGAACAAGACCTAACCTGGTTGTATCGATCACTGGAGCCATACCCAAAGATACATAAATGACCATGACTGTCTGTACATGCAAACTTGAGACCATCAGAGGAGAACTTGCAGTCAAACACTGCTCCATGGCCCTGTCCCTCAAGCTGAAAAGACAGTTCATTGTCAAAAGACATGATCACTTTTCTGTGGTCAAAACTGAAAAGATGAGATGATGATGTCTGGTGTGATACAATGATAAATTTTGGTACTTACAGAATTGTAAAAACTGACAATTTTTTCTCCGATTCTTAGATCCCACAAAATAACATATCCATCGTGACCTAATAGGAAAATCACAGAACGTACTTGCATTAAATTCATGTCAATAAAAAAATAACAACAACACTTGGAAGGGAAAAATTTCATCCAATTCATGTATAACACATATAACAAAATGCATTGTTAAGTTGCACATGGCTCACTTCCATATTACATTCCAAAGAACATGTAGAACAGAACAAAATAGCTCAAATTTATATATTTTTGGAATATTTGAATTTTTTTACCAGCACTAAGGAGAATGTGGGGATCAGTAGGATGTGCCTCTAAAACAAAAACTTCATCCTGATGACCCTAAAAATTAAACAAACATTATGTTACTAAAAGTATTTTTATTGTATAAACTCACCATTAATTCATGAAGGAACCAAAAACAAAACAAAAGAAAGGCTTAATAGTTATTGGTATTTGAAAATTCCCTTGATTTAAATTAACATTACCCTCAATTTTGTCCTGCAATTCAAAAGCTGTAAATGGACATATCCACTCCAGTATATTTTATACACCAGTTATTTCTGATAATTATTGTAAATAATACATGTACATATCATCATACACACAGATTTCTTTTGACATCTTTTGCTTATTTTTTTTGTTCATTTATCTAATTTTTATTTTGTTTCATTTGTCAACAACAGATTAGCTTGGATGCTACTGCCTGACAAAAGTGGTGGAGCCAGGGTAACATCAGAACCTAATGGGGTACCTGAACAAGAATGGGCATTCCCATGACCACCCTACAAGCAGGCCCAGGGAGGACCTGTCAGTGACATTTCCCAAAACGCATGCATGTAGTGTTAACTAGAAGGGGAGGCAACAGTGAAACTTCTGATAATAGCGACCTTCAGATTGGAGTACGGGTTCTCAGTTCTGAGCACATGCAATTAAAAACTTTTCGTTCTTAAAACGTACTGTTCATGCCCAGTGCACAAAACTTGTAGTCATAGTCGTCCTCATACTCCAATCTGAAGGTCACTAATTGCACAAGCAAAATTTGGGACACCACATCTGAGGGCTTCATAATTGTCTCCCAGCTGCAATTAATAGGGATAACTGCTGCCATTAATTAACAATTATTCGCCGAAGGCGAAGTGATTATCAGTGAATATTCACCGAGACGAAGTCAAGGTGAATATTCACCTATAATCACTGAGCCTGAGGCAAATAATTGTTTTAGTATAAATACACAGGTGATTGTTTCAAAAAAGAGAAAAAAAAAACATTTCAACGCGAAATCATCTTCACTTACAGTGGCAAAACGATTACTGGCAGCCATTTTGTCCGTCGAGGTGATTATTTGGCAGATAATCCGAGATAGCGAGCCAATGAGAGCGCGCGATTTTGTATAATCACCTGTGTATTTTATACTAATTACATTTAACCACCTTTTCAGTGTATGAGGTTCAATTAAATTTAACTGGGTCAACAACTACTGTAGGAGCGACTGCGGTCAAATGTTGTCAGTGGTTCTGTTATATTTGCACATGCGTCGGATTCCTCGTGCTTGTTTATGAGTGTGGCAGAAAGAGGGAGCATTTAGCAGTTTTTTCAGTCACCAGTAATGCAATTTCACAGTGTGACACACTGCAAGACATGCTCCTTACAGACAACTCAATGCTGCTTACAGATAACACAAGAGAGAGAATTCCAGTTGCTGCTTCCCAGACTTTTAAAGTGTTGTCATTCACAGCTGTCACAACATGCTGATCCCAAAGGTCCCAGCCAACCTAACAAAGTAAACAAGATGTCCAGTTTAACACACTTAACAACCATTTGCAAAAAAAGCACAGTTATTTGAAATATTGGATGTCTGTGTAGTCAGCCTTGAAGCTGGTTACCTGTTTTTTTCTTTTTTTTTTTTTTTTAGGTCACCTGTTCACAATTATAACTTGGAGGCATGAAAGCCTGGGCTTCCAATAGAAAGGATTACAACACTGTTTATTCAGTAGGGAGATATTTCAAATTGTACTTGACTACTACTACAATAGTTCATAGCAGTATATTCAGGTGTCTGCAAGTCTCCAACTGTTGTCATAGAAACAGCAAAGCACTGCTAAGACACTAGCTAAAACAAGATGTTTTTGGAAAATATCTTGAAAACTACAGTAACTTAATTGGTGCCCTAGTTTTTTTTTTTCTGTCAAATTTTGAAAACCACATAGTTACTGTAATAAATTTCTCTTACCAAATACACAGTATGAGAAAAATCTATCAAGTACAAATTGTGTAGGTCTACCTTTGTGGTTCCTGACTTCTTACTAACAAATAAAGTTAAAACGCCACAAAATCTCACCATGGTAACTCTTGGTTTAAGAGCTCTTACAGATTCCTCTACCATGGGTGAACTGAAACAAAAATTTCCAAGAAAGTCAAGTTGACTCCTAAATCACAACTCTTTAAGTTTGAATTTACAAACATCATAACTCCCTGACTATAAACCAGTAATTTATTGTTGAATTTATTGTTAAACTTTTCATGGTGTCAGTTAACTTTTCTTTTCCCGGTTTTACATGCATTACTATAATCAGGAACAATGTAACATACAAAATCATTGGTTTAAAAATGATGAACAATCTCAAACAACAGCACATACTCAGGAAGTCGTTTACTGACATCAACCAAAATGTGTTTCCAAGCCGATCTGTGAAAATACCAGATTCTTGCTGTGCCATCTCTTGAGCCGCTTAGAAACCTGATACAAACAGGAATGATAAAAACCAGGTATTTTGACTTCTGTCTGGTATATGACAGTAGCAAAAGGCACAATACTGGTAGGAATTAATCCTGATAAAAAATAGTTCAAATTTTCCTTTGTCTGGTATTTCTGACACACAAGAGAA
The DNA here is from genome assembly GCF_036669925.1 of Montipora capricornis. NCBI lineage: Eukaryota > Metazoa > Cnidaria > Anthozoa > Scleractinia > Acroporidae > Montipora > Montipora capricornis. Next base: position 68,237,199 of record NC_090888.1, on the reverse strand, counting down.
ATTAAACTGATATGAAATAATTCTTATGACATTGAAACTGTCAAAAACCTTTTCCCTTTCATTCCGAACACTGGAACTTTCACTGGAACTTAAAAAGTGGGTGTACAATAATACTATATCACATTGCCTTGTTGATAAAGATTATAGTGAAAACGATACCTGTCTCCTTTATGACTAAACTGAATACTGTCCACATGATCCTATACAAGAAGAAATAAACACAAATTCATTGGTCACATAGCAAGCATAACATGAAAATGATAACAATTTTAGTTTTGAGTTACACACGTACAAACCAAAAAATATAATAATTTGTTACTTTGAATATACAACAGATTAAGAATGTACTTGTACATAAGTATTAAACATTATAAGGATGTCATTTGTGTACCAATACTAAGGACGTAGAAATAAGGTGGCAGTCAAAGCTTTAACTTAATTCACATCTGCAAGGTCCGCCTACATCTTTGTACATCTGTATGCTCAAGAGTCAAGTGAGTGTCTCTACATAAACCCATTGACTTCTGGAAATGAGACTTGGCAGATTTTACTCTGTCTAACATCAGACAATTTTACTCATCATCTGGGGGCATCCTAGGCTGTTTGCGGTGTCAATGGGTTAATGAAATTATTTGTGTGTGTGTCTACACACTTGTACAAATACATTGGTATTTCAGCTTGCAGGTTGTAGAGCTGTGTATATGAACCTACTGTACATGTACAAACACAAAGTTAACAAACCAACTGGCAGGAGGAAATCCTTTAACAATTCAGAAAGTTTGGTGGAAGTGAATTCTAAACAGACACAGACAAATCATGCTAGTCATCAGAGCAAGATACGTATTGACACCAACATCAAGCCCCCTAACGACACGACTGTGTCTGCTCTGTGTTTTTCTTCCTATTAACTGGCCAGCTTGTTTTGTAAGTTTATGTTAATATCCATAAACTATTAATAATGCACAGTAAAATAATAGTCAGCAAAAACAAGGAGCTTACGTTGTGCACATCTAACTCAGCAATTCTCTCAGGTGGTCCTGGGGCCATTTGGTAGATTCTAATGATATGATCTGTGCTTCCAGACACCAGAAAGCTTCCTCCTATAGAGACAAGAAACACATTTGATTGCAACAATAATTGACTTAATCCAGAGAGAGAGAGAGAGACATTTTAATGGAATTTGGTCACCTGAGTGATGGTCAGCTGTACTCCTTTAAAAGGTGTTGTCAGTATATTGCAAAGTAACTTAAGAACTCTGATAATATCGGCCGGGAGCTTATTGGTCAGAAACATGTTGTTAGTTACCGGTAACTTATGTGAATTAATACAACTTAATTCTGTTTTGCGCACTGGTTGTCCTGTAAAGGCAATAACTGAAACAACTCAGGAAAATGAAGATTGAATGGCTGACATGTTTCACAAATTGCATATCAAATTATTTCCCCATGTATTTAATTTAAAGGTAAATAAGAATTATGTCAAAAAAGGCATTCTTACCTGGGCTGAATGACGAGCATACCATCTGAGTACCAGGCCGTGACTTCTCAATGAATCTTATAGGCTTCAAACTGCAGCAAATATTATCAATAAACAATTATCAATCAATCATTTAATTAACCAACCAGTCAAGCACTCATTTACATGTACTAGACGAAGTACTCACTCAAATGTTAAGGTGTTTAAGTCCCATTTCCAAAAGCAAACTGTCCCGTCTCCACCAGTTGACACCAGATATCTACGAAAATGCACAAACAATACACCCAAATGAAGACAAATGTCCCCATCCTACTCCTCAAGATATTCCATGTTTTCTTCTAAGTTTATTTTAGGTAATGTGTATTTTTTTAAAAACTGTTTTGCTCACCTGGATTCATTTAAAGGGGACGGACAGAACTGTAGAAAATAAAAGAACATTGTGTTAAATTATTAGTACGCATAATTATTATTATTAATGCCACTGGCAAAACGCAATGTGGAGTTTCACAGTGGTCAACTGGAACTGGCTATCTCAGCAATAAGTAGACTATGAGCAGTCCTTTTTCCACTTGACTTAGTCTGTCAAATGCACAATATTTAAAATAACTAGTAAATACAAATGCAAGAAAAATATCAGCAGCTGTGCAAGGTCTAGATGTGTCAGACTTGGTGTCACATACATGGGTTGAATTGTTGGTTCTCTACTCTGCTTCGAGAGGTTTTTCTCTGGGTAGGTCTGGTTTTCCCCTCTCCTCAAAAACCAACCAACAATTTGATATAAGTTGTTTGATTTGCTCTGATTTGATTTCTGTGCACAATGTCGCAAATTAGCTCCTCAGCCCTAAATACATGTACAGGTGACACTTAAATAAAGTTCATCATTATCATTATTATTATTATTGATTTATAACAGCGTTCTCTGTCAGCTGAAAGTCCACATGGGCATCTGGTCTCCTCCCGAGACCCGAGGTGTCCAGACTGTTGGGAAACCCTTCACCATTTCACTTTTAACATTAACCACTCAGTTCAATTAAATATCCAAGACTTTCCTGAGTATTCTTGCAGAGCCTAGCAGACACGCTTTCTGTAACAGATTGAATGCACTTGTCATTTTTGAAGTCTCAAGACCTTTAAGTAGCCCCTTAGGAACAGTCCCAAAAGCCACAATGTTTCGTGACAGTTCCACATACGCCAAATTTCTCACTTAAGGTCTTGATAGATTTCAACCTTCTCTTGCTCCTTGTTCTTGTTATTAATATTATTATCATTATTGTAGTTATCATTATCATCATCATCATCATCATCATCATCATCATCATCATCATCATCATCATCATCATCATCATCATCATCAACATCATCATCATCATCACATGCTTCTTTCAGGACCATTTTACATGCATTTGCTTTCATTATCCAATTTACTACCCTTGACAGACTTATCTACAGTACCGAGCAAAAGTAAGTTGACAGTCTCTTTCGAGTCTCGATTCTCAACTCGATCCTTGATCCTCAATTCTTGCGAGGAACGAGGAACGACAATCGAGAATCGAGTCGAGAATCGAGTCGCAGGAATCGAGAATTTAATGAGCTGGTTGCTTGACTGATTCCTCGATAGATTAATAGCACAAGCACAACTGGGAATATGAATGAAAGAAAAGCCTGCCAAAATTTTCTCGGAGAATTTTGTTCCGGAATAACGCAAAAAACCGAGCGAGTTTAGTCCTCTTTCGAATCCGGTTGCTGAAATGGAGAAAACATCATAACGAACGACACTATTCTGTGCGATTGCGAAGGAGACACATGTACATGTAATTATTCTTCCGCCGTATGATCGAAGCATACTCAACAATCACACGGATTGTAAACAGTCTTTGACACCATCTGACCGGAGCGGTATTTGAAGTTTACTTTGTAGGCTTCTAATCGAGAGCGTGATCTACCCGACAATTTAGCTATATTGAGTGCCTTTGTTGCGAAATTTTATTCTTATCTATAGAGTAGAATAATTGCAAATTTTGCATTTGTCAAATTACCGCATGTATGTTAATTTCAGATTTACAAACACTGTTTCGTTGAACCTAACTATTCCGTAATGACTCGCTCGAGTTGTCCGAAATTTTAACAAATTATTAAAATGAAAGTTCGATCAAATGAGCGCGGCCTTGTTTGTTTATTCCCTTACAAAAATAAACACTTCTTTAGTTACCAAATTGTCCTAGATTACTTTAGGATTTTCAAATTTCTGATTACTATCAAACAACCAAAACGCTGAACTTTTGTTTGTTGCAGGAGAAACATCCGCGGTTTCATACTGTATCTGGCTTAAAAACCTTATAAATTATTTTGTATTAATGCAAACACACAGCTTAACCTTACCGTATTTAGTAAAAAATATCATTATTTATTACATGTATTTGTGAGTTGGTCATGACTTTTATTTGATATGATGGCTCCTAAAGGAGCCGTTGTTAATAAAAACAGCTTTTCTCTTTAAATCTGTGAATTCACTTATGTCCTGAAGCTTTTCCCTGGCGCGCAGCTACTATGGGAATCACCGTTTGGAGATGGCCTATGTATCTGGAGCATTTGACAGCATCGACTCGCTCATTCCAGAATCTGGAGATTCCCTTGATCAACTCTTCTTTCGTTCTCGGCTTGATGATGTTGCGGAGAAAATGCTTCAGTTCATGCCATAAGAGCTCGATAGGGTTTAGGCCAGGAGACTCCAGAGGCGTCTTCCACCAGTTAATGTCATTCTCTTCCATGAATTTGCGTGCTATGCGGCTAGTATGTTTCGGGTCGTTGTCCTGTTGGAAACGATGACCGTCTGGAAAGGTTTCGCGAATGAAGGGGAGAAGTCCTTTTGACAGAATTTCGCTGATGTAGAAGTCAGCATCCATAATTCCCTCGAAATAGTCAGCTTAGTCGGACCCCATTTCGAAATGCCTCCCCATAAGTGTACTTTAATTGGATGCTTTCTAGGGTGTTTTTGATCTTAGCAATTTTAATTTTTTTTACCTCGTCAACCTACCTTTCTACGTGTATTTTGAAACCGTCACAGTATAAACCCTTTGAGTTATTATGAAAATAAAAGTTTGATAGTTTGATATTGATTTGCCACTAATATGTCATGTCTTACTTTCAGAGGCGCGAGTGAGTGAGAGCATACTTAAAGGGTTTGCGTTTTTCTCAAGTCATCAAACTCCCTTTTTACCATCCCAATACGACCATGTATATCTTCCAAACTAATACATGTATATGTTAATTTTCCTAAAGAGGAGCAATTGCAGAATACCCGGCCAAATTGTTAGGGCCTATTGTAAGAACGAGTCGGAAAACAATAAAGTTTATTCTTATTCAATGACATGTAAATTAGTGGGCCGGGTATTCTGCAATCTAGCCGGTTTTTGTTTTTCAAAGAATGAAACCTGATAACGGTGAACAAGTCTAGCACCGAGATTCGACCATCACTATAACTTTCCTTCAGATCATTGCATTTAAGAAGAGATGTAAAAATATATGAATTGTAGCGTTACTTGGCAGACGCGCCGTATGCAAATATTTCTCAATGTTTACTTTGGAGATTTACATTTGATTCACAATAAAATCCATCGCGCGGTAAAGCTCACTGTTTTGCTTTTATATTTTTTAAATCCACGATATAAGATTGGAGTTTGAAGAGAGAACTCACAGGAACAATAGCCGCTACCTCGTTTTCTTAATAAACAGTTCCTGTTGTTATTTAATCGAGGAGTAACGCTTTCGCAAAAGTTGAATCGAGTACGCATATTTGACAAGGTTTCGCATCGGTGATTTTGCGCAAATCGAGTGTGGAGGATGGAGTTTGGTTTCGAGTGAATTGAGCCTCGATCCTCGACTCGATACTCGATCCTCGATTCTCGCGAGGATCGAGTCAAGACTGTCAACTTACTTTTGCACGGTACCGTAATGTGGGACTGCACATTTCCCAGATGACAAAGGAGCCATCCACTTCCCTACCTGTAATGAGGTTATCATGCCTGTGTGTCCCTGAAGCACTGCTATTGGTGCAGTCGACTTTAAAGACCATACACGGATCACCTAACAAGGAACATTAAACAGGAAAACAAATTAATTATTTTTAAGAATTTTTAAGTTTTCTATTAGCCGTTTCAGTTCTGAGAGTGAGACTTCCTGATTTTACTCTGTATAATGTCAGAGGCTTTTAATTGATGCTGGGGGGACCCTTTAGGAGTTTTCTGCCGACGAATAATTATGTTGCCTCTGCCCCTGACCACAATGACTTTCAGAATCCTATTCTAAATAGACACTTCAGACCATTTTTCCAAAGAAACACACAGGCAAAGAGATAGTTATTATTTTTAGGGTTTATCAAACCTTGTCACAGCTGCCAGCAGCTATTAAACTGTTTTCATAATTAACTGCAATATCTGAAATCTCTGCTTGATGTCCTCTGAGAGTTGCTAGCAAACGTCCATCTTCACTAGACCAAATCTTCACCAAACTGTCGTCGGCACCCTGAAGATATGTTTTGAAAATTAAATTAATGCTAAAACAACCTTGATGGAAATTTAAAGTGCTACTATGACCAAAAGATTAATATTTCTTTGTCAACTAAACACCAAGTGACCCAAGTTTTAAGCTTTGATTTCAAAAAGACACCTATTTGATTTTAACTGAAATTTTCCTAATTCATGGTCTGCCATTACTAACAGTCTTACTTTAAAATCTTGAGAGAGCTGGATTGAGGAGAAAATGACATCAAAGACTCACTAGTTTAAAAATGCAATGCATCTGTAATAATGTGGCTGAATTAATATGCAGTACAGGAGTATCAGGCTTTCAGACTTTTAAACTCAGGTTTTGCATACAGAATAAGCTGCAACAACATGCTGAATTTTTAAGCTAGTGAGTAAATGATGTCACTTTTCCCTAGATCCAACCCTCAGAGTCTAATCAGTCAGTTTTGAACATAAGTAATCGTGATCATGAAATCCAAAATTTACTCTCAAAGTAAACAGCCTTTGGCTAAAAATCAAAGCTCAAGTGTTTAGCAAACACACTTTCAAAACCTGAAGAAAAAAAGGAAGTGGTTTTTTTTTGGTCATACACTGTAATAGCACTTTCAGGGGGGTGGCACTTAACTACCAAACCGTTGCTATGCACCTCTTCAAATAGTCATTTCTCATACACCTTATTCCAAAATGGCTGCTGATTTATGCACATACAAATTGACCCTGTTGCCTCGTTCAAGATAAAATATTCTTTTGAATTTTAAGCTTAAGAACAAGGCATCAATGGCTAATTTGAATAAAAACAAAAGAATATTTAAATGGTGGCCTTTTTGGAATAAGGTGTATGTACCTCCACAGTTATCATTTTTTTGTCAAGTGTCTTCCATTTAACATTTCTTTGTCTACTTCAACTCCCAACCATATTTGGTAAATCACGTGACCAAAAGCGAAAAAATTATGACTAAAAAATCTGTAGCATGCATTTTTTTAAAAAGTTGTTTCTCAAAAAAAGTATGATGCCATAAGGTTCTCCTTTGATACACTTTTCAAAATATCAGTTCCATTTGTTGTATAAATAGAAATTCCATGCCACAGTTTACGAAAAAATTAATGATGGGACGGTTCCAACCTGGTGAAAAAAACCATCTCTTCCAAAGAGTTTTTACATGCTTTTCACTTAAATGCATGGCAGGGGCCTGGGACTAGTTGCTCATGCGCCTTCTGATTGAAGTGATGTCAGATTTCCATTGAAAAAGAAATCTTCAAAGGACCATCTCCACAAGCATTTAGTAGGGCTCTTGACTACCGCATTTACCCGTGTATAAGTCGATCCCATGTATAAGTCAACCCCCCATTTTTGATGGCAAAAAACGCAATTTCTTAATTTCTTTGTTAAAATGTTCATGGGACACTAACCTTGTATTCTTCGATTTCTGGAAATGTGGATACACAAAAAAATCAGGGCCTCAAGCGCTTAATAGTTTTGTTGTTCAACAGCTGTTGTATATGCGGGCATTTTGTCCTTGAGTTTCGAAAAAGTTCTCAGAAAATCGAACATGTACATTTGTAAACCTCCAACTCACCTGTTTCGTTGTTCAAGGATAAAGGGCTTTAGAGGATAAGCACAATGCAACATCACAGAAGCAGGAGTCAATCTTTGAAAATAACTTGCGAATGATGCAAAAATGTGCAAGGTTTTATTGGTCCTTGATTTATAATTTCTCAAATGACAAACAAAACGAAACTCATAAACCAAACAATACGAAGTTTGCAAAAGCATTTAAATCTGCCAGGTTTGTATAAAGAATAAAAAACATTCATTACCAACCAGCATTTTCACGCAACACGGGTGACGATGCTTGCACTCAAACACGAGGTATTGCGCCAGGTTACTAAGCCATTGAACGATCGTGTTTTAATTCGAAGAAACAGAAATGACTTTTAGAGCTTTCTGTCTTTGGAAAACGAAAATTTCGAGTGTCTATTTTAATATTTGTGCTTGTGAGTATCTTCAACATTGAGAGTTGGACAAATCCTTTTTCATTTCAACTGGAATTGCTTACATTCGTTTTGAAGTCTTTTGTCATTCATTTTGAAGTCTTTTACGTCGGCTTTTGTCCACTGCCTTTGTTATGCCCAAGACGACGTTAACATTATTATGTTAATTTTGAATAAATTACTTAGCTGGAACTTGGCTCAAAATCTTTGACCCGTGTGTAAGTCGAGGGCGATTTTTGGAGCTTCCTTTGAGGCCATAAAAGGTCGACTTATACACGGGTAAATACGGTAAATAGCTTTGGATCCATAGCAACCATTGTCTTGCTGTAGTTAAATGCCACTCCCCCAGGGTTGTTGTTAAGCGCCGGCTGCCGGTGAAATTTGCCGGCTGAGTCTGAAGAAGTCGCTGGCTGAATTTTGGCCGGCGATCGTTGTACATGAAAAAGTATGATTCTGAGGTGAATCACTTTTGGTAGCTCTGTGAAAAGTAAACCTATTGAAATGAAATATTGTTTTGAGCACAGTCTTGTTTAAGGTTTTCTCTTTCTGTTTTTTCCTTCGCCTTAACTTTGTTTTCGCAAGGATCGGTAGGCCCCCTTTGAGGCATTGCCAAAGATTGAGAACTCCAGTACAGGTCTTCAGTACAAGTGGGAGGAAGATTCTGTTTCTTTATTTGACCAAAGCTCATCGAAGATAATTATTTTGTATAAAAGAATCCTGTTGCTTTTTGTATGTCAAAGGCCTCAGATTGTATCTAGTGTTGCCAAGATGAAAAATTTTTGCGGGAAGCAAAATTTCCCGTGACACAAGTGTCCAAGAATTTGGATTTTAATAAACAAATTAACAAAACAATAAATTATTATTCCATTTGCACTTGTTGCATATGAGACTGGTTATAGCCAACTCTGCACTACATCTGTCTTTGGGTATTTATCACCTCCTATCCAATGTGCACTCATGGAATAATAACAATTATTATTGTCAAATATTTTGTTTACTGGTATCATATTTATTTATATATATATATGTACATTAACAATACACATACATGTACATATAGATGAAAGACACTTTATTTCATTACAAAAGCATCCTTTCATGTAACATGACTTACCGTAATAATGCATTCTCCACTTCTGTCAAACAGGACACAATAAACTGCTGATAAATGGCCAAGAATTCTGCGATGCTAAAAGAGAGGACTCTTGTGTAAATTAGTCATGTATGTATGCAGAAACAACAGGTGGATACAAGCATAACTTTATAAATAGCAATATTATTACTCCACCATCACCTAAGCAGCATCAATAAATACTACCATATTGGTTTCTTACGTGTTGATTTTACCCTAATATATTATTGTGGCATTCACCAATATGCTCAACATCAACATTTAAACCCAAAAATGGAAAATCTTGGCACATCTATAAAGTTGCATTCCTGAAGGATTACTTCCCATGATTGAGGACATCACTATTAAGCCACTGTGACATCATTTGAAAACAAAGGAAACTACACATGTCATAGACCTCTTTCATAATGGCGGCCAAATAAATTATTCTTTTGTTTTAATGCTAATAAGCCCTACTAACCTCGCTACGACGAGCAAATTTCAAAAGAATATTTGCTTTCAAACGAGGGCAGTAGGCCTAGGTCTAATTAACATACATACAAAAGAATGTAAAGTTGGTCGCCATTTATGAAAGTGGTCTATACTACAATCCTATGGACACACTTCTCTGTTGCAAATTTACCCCAAGAGAATGCAGGATCATCTAAAATTCAGTTAAAAATATAAAACCACAATGTGTGGTTCCAGAAAATATCCATACCCCCCCCCCCCCCCCCACCCCACGGAGGGTCACGGAAATTCCGAGGGGCAGAGGGGTCTGAAAGAGGCAAATTTCCGAAGGGGAGGAGTTTACATAAAGAATACATACAGAGCTTTTTTTCCAGAGGGTTTGAAATGCGATCGAATAAACACTTACATACTTTTCCAATTGATTCTTCAAGGTAACCAAGAAAAATGGAAAATTCTATCCATTGAAATAAACGCAAGATTTCCCACTATTATTCCGCCCGACAACACAGATAGCACTGAGAGACAGTTCAACGTGAAGTAAAAAAAATGGCCAACTTTAAAGATCTGTAAAGGTTGTTTTTAGCTTGAACGCATCTGTTGCTTTTTCAGATGGCATTATTTGTGCAGTCAGTTGATTGAGATCATTTGTTTACACTCATATTATTCCCGTTAATCGTCGACAGCGATGAGAGACAGCAGCAAAGATTTCATTTGGTTGTTTAGTTACCGGACTGAACTTAAAAAGTATGTTTCACACATGAAATGTGTGACCAGTTGAAAAATCCTAAGGCAAACTACAGAGACAAAGCGTATAACTTTATTGAAGTGTTCCTGGTGAAAGACAAATTTCAGCGACATTTGATAAACAGGCCCCAGTTGTTGAAATGATGGATAGCACTATCCACCGGATAAATCCCTATCCAGCGGATAAACACTAGCAAAGCCAATTGAGTTATCCAGTGGATAGTGATTTATCTGGCGGATAGCGCTATCCATCGTTTCAACAACTGGAGCCTAGTGTTGAAAGAAACATGTTGCGTGACGGCTTTTGATTCCCGCTGATAAGCGAAGTCAGTTCACAGCTACACATACGAAAAGTAATATAAACAGTATGGTTCACAAATTATACTACTGTAGATTAAAATTACACCTGCAACATAAAAAATATCATGGAGATTAGCATTGAGGTATTTTCCCGAGTTTCGCTGTGACAGCAAAAATAACTATGTAATAAACAGTTTCTTGTGTGTGCAACATAATTTGATATGTTGTTTTGACTACCCATAAATTTTCACACTTCGACTGGGTTACAAAACGTATACGATATACACTTAAAATAGCATCAACTTTCAGTACTTTTTTTGGATTTTTGAATGAAAACTTCTTTCAATTGAACAGAGAAAAGGTCAGTTGCCTGGACATTTAAGTGTTAAATAAGCTCAGTTGTTAGTTTGAACATTTCAATGCATCTGTGAATATGTCTAGAATTTCCACGATCGTTTATAGGAGAATGAAATTTTTATTACAGCTCTTATTAAATTACAGTCTCTTTTTTTGGATATGGAATTTCCAAGGGGCGTGGGGGACCAAGTGGAAAAATCATGGAAATTTCAGGGGGTGGGGGGAGTAACGTGAAGCGCTCTGGAACGGAAAATCGAGTGGGGTGGGGTCAAACTGGAAAAAACCCTCCGTGGGTGGGGTATGGATATTTTCTGGCACCACACAATAATGCAAAAAGCAACATTTCAATGAAACAAAAACTTCAGGAGTAGTTTTCTTAGAAATACATTTTAGGATAAAAAGAAGTGATAAGAAGTCAAAATGTCGAGACTTCTTATCAATAAAAATTTCAGACAAAAAATTGCGCATGACACCCTCAATTTCACAAATTGTCATTGAAACATGCATAAAATAAAAATGAACCAATTTTTAAATTGCTAAATTAATTAATGGTCTTCAAAATTCTGCCAAAAGTACTGTATGTGTAAATAAACAATTGAATTTCACAAGAGTGCTTCAATACCAAAATTCTCAATGATCATTTCATATTTTCTGGACAGAAAAAAAAAGTTTTTGTACCATGGATAATTTGGTATAAAGGTTTGGTTGTGCCACATTCCTGATGCTGGATGTTCCACTGATCTCTCTGCTGCACAGAACTTGACCTTAAAAACAAATCAACATGGACTTACACATAGAACTCTAGTGTTTAAAGAAGTGGAAAGCAACTGAGCTGACACCAATTTTCCTCATATAGAGCTACAACTGTAGTGTGCAACAGTGGTAAGTGGTTGCATGTATGTAGGGCCCTGGGTCTGAATGTGGATATTCTAATAACTAGCCACACTGATAACCCATTGCAGTCTTGGGCCTATTATGAAGGTGCAGCTTAATTTAACCCTTTGACGTCCAAACTGGCCGAAACCGGCCAGACTTTAAATGGTATATGGTATATTTCATCATTGAGTCAATCCTCACTGGACCATTAGAACCCACAAATGACCAGCTCCCAACGTCAGTGGCTTCATAGCTCAGTTGGTTAGAGCGTCGCACCGGAATCGCGAGGTCACGGGTTCAAACCCTGTTGAAGTCCTGAATTTTTTAGGCTTCTCTACGCAATTGTAGAAATTGCGTTCATAACTGCGAAGATCATAGCTTCACTTGATTTCACATCCGCAGTTCATATATGATTCATTTCATATACCATTTCAGTATATGGGAGGTTAACATGGATTATATTTCCAACTAATAATGGCCAATGGAGAGGCTACTTACACAAGTACTGTAATAACAATAATAATAATCATAATATTAATGACAGTGATAGTGATAATGATAATCACAGTAATAATAATAATAATAATAATAATAATAATAATAATAATAATAATAATAATAATAATAAGACTGCCTTGTTAAGAAAACCTAGAATCCTTGACTAAGGTTGTATGATCTCACTTGTATCGAGAGCTAATTGCCAGTTGAAAAACTGAGACTCCAAATAATAATAAAAATAATAACAGAAACCCATAAGGGTTGAAACGTGTAATGCGCATTGACAGCTTCCGAATATTCAGTGCTAAGTACCATATTTGGAAACCCCTCACTCCAGTTAATTTCGCACGAGAACATTGGTGGTGTTAGGTCACGGTGTTCTTGCAAACTGATTGGTTGAATGTTTCTCTCTTCTTGTTCCAAATATGGTACTTAGCAAATTGAATATCCAGAAGCGTGTTTCCCAGCACACAAGGGGCTGTTACACGTTTCAACCCTTATGGGTTTCTGATAATAACAATAATAACCAACATCTCCCATGGGGAAACTTATCCTAAATAATATCCCGTTTTGCTTACCAATGTTGCCTGGAATTCTTCTTTTGACAGGCGGAAGCAAAGGAGCTCCATGATGGCAAACTGCCAGCGAGCTGACGCTTGGTGTGCTTATATCTGGGGAAAAAATTGCAGCCATTTTAAAAATTAAATTTTAAAAAACCAAGTCAGTAAAACTTGCTTTTGGAATATTTTCCTTTGAGGATGTTCGTGCGAAAATCCTCCCACATTGAAATTTGTTTCATTTCTCCCTTGAAGTTAGGTCATAAATTACTTATTCCAAAAATGAAAAAAAATTGGGGGGTCACCAACTTTGTTTCGGAGAAAAAGGCAAGGGTAAAATGCCCTAATTTCGATAGATAGCTCATCGTAATGGGATGTAGCCTCATCTACTCATCCGTCCAAAATCAGAAAAATAATATGTCAAAGGGAAGGTTTCTGTCCATAGAAATATAGGAGTGGGTTTTTTAGATAATTACATGCCGCTGGGGATGTCATAAACAGTAGAGTTAATCCTGAACGAGTGTTTTCGCTACCCGTTGTAACTACTTCTGGAACTCAGGACACAAGGAAAGGAAAATTTTAAAAAAAGATCTTACATTGTGATTTTTCTCATTTCATAATATTTTGAACATTTTAAGAAGGGCAAGTGATGTGTCTTAAAAATACCGGTAGGACATTTTCGCAATGTCATACGATCTAAAGTCAAGTTTTGAGCTCTAAATGGCCTGTTTACATGGAGGGAGGGTGCCCCAGCTGGCCAAGTTGCTCTGGCAGCTTGGAAGGTTAAAACATAGCCTGCCTTTACATGAAATCACTTAAGGTGGCATGGCTAGTGGGCTATCTTTTGAGTGGGCCACTACGCACAACAAACAAGATGGCGTTAGCAGGAAGTGTCTGGGGAAATTATTTTGCACTTTATTTGTCATTCATCTCCCATGAAGGTAATTTCGCACCACCATGTTTTTGCAGTTTCTCACTTGAGGTAGCTGGGGTAACCCCGCACAAACTGTTTACATGGCAACAAGATAGCCCACCTTAAAAGGGTGCCTTGGGCAAGTAGACTGGGTGCCCCAGGAAGGCAGGTTTCCCTGTCTAGAATGTATAGAATGTAGACACTTCAATACATTTTCTAAAGAAATGTATGAAACATTGGCTCTCCCAGGGTAGCTTCGTTAGCCCAGGCACCCTCCCTCCATGTGAACAAGCCCTAAGTCAAAAAAATTAGAAATATGTTTCTTTAAGACAAATTGATTAACTATGACATAAACCTGAGCGTCCTATGCTGCGAAAAAATCTTTTAAAAAGTAGCTTACTGACTTACTTATTAATATTGTTATGAGCAAGGTTGCCCAGATTCGTAATTAATCGCAACTAAAATGCATATAGTATCATGCATTTGACTGGAGAGAAGAATAGTTTAGAATCGATGTTTATGGTTATGAAGACCAAAAGGAAAGCCAAGTCAAGACAGGAAGAGTCCTTAAGGAACGGATTTTTTTATTGCAAACTACCTGAAGACGTCCGCAGCAGACTTTGTCTTCCAGCGCCCAGCAAAGAGCGAAAACCAGAAGTGCTCCCAGGTACGCATTGCTCTACTAAGGGTCCAAGTCGATGAACGATTCGTAACAAGAAATTGTCCGGAATATGTCGAATTCCAGCGATCTATTGAGAAAAAAAAGTTTGTAAAAACTTCGCTAGTATCAATATTTCTATAAACCAGCGATATATTCCTTGAAAAATGACAACAAATATTTTGAATGGCCAGCTGTCGTCAAAATCTAGAGGGAAAGTAACCAGGCCTTCTTCACGACAAGCTGCAATATCTTTTTATTACGCTTTTTAAAGGCACGAAATTCCGAAAAATCGTTCCCTGTGCTATCAGATGGATCTCTTTCCGTTTTATTGATTAAAGCTCGTTCACTACATCGGCCGCAAAGACCCTTTTCAAACATGTTTGAGGTTATTCAACGCACGTGTTCGCGGGTATTGATCACGAGTTCTTAAAAGGCAGCGGAAATGAAACTTATATTTTCCTTATCCTGACGTCTTGACAGCAGAAATAATATATGGCGAGTGTTAAACAATAGAAAGCTGAGCCAACACGTACCACCTTTCGTTTGTGATTGGTTCGCTACGGATAAATGCTATAAATATCTGATTACCACATGAATAGACAAAAGACTTGGTATGCATAAGTAGCGAGGTGTCAAACACTGCCTAAATTTCATAATGAACGCAGCAAAAAAACACAATCTGCTTGTGCGTCAGGAAAAACGGTCGGAAAATAAATTTCACCTATTCTTCGAGTTTCAGCTTTTCGAACCCCAATTGTTGAATTTTAAGTCCTCCTTGAGAAATATCAAATAAATTTGATCCACGGGCCGCCACGAAAATTTATAAAAAAAATCGCTTTGCAGAAGGTTGTATACGGGGGGCAAAACTGTACCGTTTCCTCGTAGGTTTGGTCGTGTTCTTGGCCCGTCCAATCTATCCGGCGTCCAAGGAGCTAAGAAGAGAAGGATAAGAAAGGATCAACTGACAACATGGCATGAATCAAACGCTTTTGTCCGCTTACCTTGCCGAGACTAAAATTGTCTAAATTAAGAGAAATCCCTACTTAAAAGTCAACAAAGTTAGGAAGGAGGTGTAACTGTACCAATGTCCAATGTGATTTAGAGAAATGGGTACTCACCCGATGTTCGGCTAATTCCTCAAGCAAGACCTGAGACAGAAATACATGGCGTTTGTTCATAATTTCAACGAAATACACGCAATGAATTTTGACTTACCGATGCGGCTCGTTTACAGGGGCCCTTAGAGAGGTACTTGGCGATCAGCAAGAAGAGTTCTACAACATTTCGGACAAGACAAGTAGGTTAGAATGCCACGGGGAGAGCAGAGAAAACTCAACTAATCGAAACGAACCTCGCTGGATATTATCGTCCTCTTCGTTCATCTCCCTGAATTAAGTTATTTATGAAAACAATATTCCTGTTACCAAACTGATCATAACGACGTTTGACTTGAAGAAAATGTTCTTTGCTTTTCACCGACAACGGCTAAAGCGTGACATGGCGGCAAACAGTGCTCGACTTTCCTTTTTGTCATGACATCATGCATAATCATAAACCCCACTGCGCATGCTCACAAGCTAGTGTTCCACAATTCGTGACTGGCTCGCCGGTTTTCATTATTTTTGGTCTTGTTTTTTTCTCCCTTTTCGTCCCTTATTCACCGGCATTTGTAGCATGTCGTGGTTCAGAGAAGAAAGAAAAGTCTCCTATCTCAGATCGTTTTGTAATAATGTGATCAAGGCTGGTCCGATGCCCAGGCACGTAGCGATAATTATGGATGGAAACAGGAGATTCGCTAAGAAAGTGAATTGTGAGCGTTCTAAAGGACACGAAAAAGGATTCGAAAAATTAACAGAGGTTTGTTCCTTGTGTAAGCAAATCACTCAAAAAGCCCTACCATAGTACTTATCCTGAAGTTTCATGCCGTATTATTATGATTTCTGATCATTTTTGCTTGAAAAAAAATTTGTTGGGGTATCGTAACCTCTTTTTGGTCGGTTAAGTTTAAAGTACACGATGTTAAAGCTTAGCGAAAATTACAGAAAGGGGAATTTTTTAAAATAGGATTTGTTAACACCAAAGTTGCGGGTAACAAAAATAACAAATAAAATTATTACGGCCGTAACTGTATCGTCACCCACCCGATCGGGACGTTTCATTTACAATTTTACAATTCAAATTTCAACTTTGCATATTCAAGCAACTCTTTCTTTCCACAGACAACCAGCCCAGATTTTAATAACAATGTCTGAAGCACTTCTGTAGTTTTAGGGTTGGGACTGCAGTCCCAAGATGGGATTTACTATTTACGATCTGAACCCCCATATGGATGAGATCTGAATAAAATATTTTATCAAATTCACCAACAAAAGGGGAAGGATTGGTTTTTCAAAGAGTTCCAACAAGAAGTAATAATTATTGGATGCATAGGAACCTTATTCGTCCTTACGGCTAGGTCGGATCGTAAAATATGCCTTCACTTTATTGCATATGGCTTCAGAACATGGTGCAAAAAATTATGCTGGAGTGTAATAAAGTTTGAGGTCACCCTCCAAGATATGTGTAAAATTTATATCCAACAGTAGACCAGCATAATCAACTTGCTTTTTTGTGTGTCTTCAAGCTGCTTTATTTTCTCAGTTTTTAAAAACTGCTTCAGCTATTTTCCCCAGTGTCTTTAGAAGCTTGGGTGGTCTGGAATGATGGCAAGATGGTTGTCATTCATCCAATAATGTAATTAATAATATAAATGAAAAATATACTCAACTCTGATTGGTTAACAGAAATGCAGTTTTTAGGTGTCGTAGTGCAGAAAAGAGATAATTCAGTGCAAAAAGAAGTAATAAACCCAGCATTCTGATTGGTCAATGAGCAAAGAAACTCAGAGATAGCCAATCAAATGTGAGCCCTGAATGACTCAATTTTTGCGTGATTGCATGATGGGAGTACATTGCTTCTGCTTAACCATCTCAAATGTATGTTATTAAAAAGTAATCACATGATTTTTCTTGTGCAGTTTGGAATAATTAAACACTTGCAATTTTTTTCAAAGACTGCAGTTATTGCACGGGCCTGTTTGTTCATCTGTGAAAAATTTGCTCGTGCTTATTTATTCCAAATTGCAGTCGAATTCGTGTGATTACCTATACTAATAATAAATGACAGTGTTTTGTTAAATGCATGCTGGCTAGCAAGAGTTAATCTAGCATATCTAGACAAATCCAAATTGTGGAATACCTTATTACATGCAATTTTCTGCCACGACACGTTAATTGCGCGATTTTTAGGTTCGCATATTTCGTGACACCTAAATCTCGCGATTTTGCAAAAATTTTGCATTTTTACTCACTTTAATTTCGCGTTTTTGAGTGAGACACACTCAAGGAGCCAGTAAATGGACGGTTTGAGGATTGTACAAAAGAAGTGCTACCTGGAGTAGAGACGGAAAGCAGTGGTGATGAAGAGGACCAGAACATTACCACAGAATAGCTCAAAATGATTGTTATAAACGTGTGTAATTAAGTCGCTGTTTTAGTTATTGCCATAATGTGAGTCACTTAATTTTCGCGTCATGTTATTTTCGCGACATTTAATTTTCGCGTCACTTAAATTTCGTGATTTTTTATAAGTTGCGAAATTCACGAAATTAACATGTTGCAAAAATTTCATGTAATAAGGTATAGAGTGAATAAACTAAGGCAATAGTCATTCTCGATATCCTAGCTTTCTAAACCAAGTCATCTAAAGTTGTTTTTATAATGTGAAACATCCTTAACCCATTGACTACTTACGTGCCCTGGGACACCCCCACTTGACAACTAAAATCATCTGGTGTTAAAGTAAAATCAGTCAAAGGAAGGGTTATGTTTTTGCAAACCCTCCAATAGTTAATTCTGTTAAAATCACTCCAGGAGTCAATGGGTTAAAACGCTTTTTTTTTTGTTAGTTCAGAAGGTGTGCCAATCAAAACACGAAAAATCTCACCAATAGTTTTTTCTCAACTGCGTGACCTTTAACATTTAACATTTTATTACAGTTACAAAATTTAACAAAAGAATATACCAATACAACTCCCTCCCAAAAATAGCATAGCTTATCGGGTCGGTTGGGAACAAAACAGATAATACAACATTTCTACAGGCTGCGTGAAATTGTGATACCGTTAGGTTCTCAAATTGTCATTGATATCCCCATCCTCCATGAGTGTCTTACATGTATCAAAATGTCATGTCTTTTTTGGGAGGTGGGAAAATCATAGAAAGTCAAGGGTTTGACTTTATCCAAAACTCCTTTTCAGTGATACTCTGAAAAAGAGTTAAATTTGTTTTTAACAAAAAGAATTTATAAGGGATTGGGTGCACTTTGACAGTGATATCAAGAGTAGTTTTTATACCCAGGCAGTCTCTGACTCTTGGTGCCAATAGAGGTTTTGCACTGCAACCATGTTGCATGGCAGGAACAATGAAAATGTTTTGCATTAGAAAGAACATTTGTTCCCAGAGCAAAAATAACCTATTGTTCCTGCCATGCAACATGGCTGCCATGCAAAACCTCTATAATATCTAGATTTGTCAATATATTTTCCCTGCATAGGTTCTTGAGTGGTGCTTTGATCTTGGAATACCAGAAGTAACAGTTTATGCATTTAGTACAGAGAACTTCAAACGATCAAAAGATGAGGTTGATGGACTAATGGAACTTGCCAGACAAAAGTTTGACAGACTGATGGAGGAAAAGTGAGTCTTTATGTGACAACAGGATATAATGCATTAGTGCAAAATGTTCCTTATATTGTAAATACATATGCTCATTTGTCAATTGAAATTATTTCCTGGAAAACATTTTTGGCTTTGTTTGAGTCTTCAGTGTTTGACATCATGAATGATTGGATGACAATATTCTCCTCAAAGGCATAGCAATTGTTTGTTTTTAAACTGATCACCAATTGATGAGCTTGGGAACTGATGCCTTAAAAGTTAGCAGGGAGGGGCCTGTTGTGATCCAGACACCACAGGGTGGAATCCCTGGCAAGCCGCAATAGGTAACCACCCTGAAGCATGATGAAGTAGCCTTGAAACGGGAAGGGTGGGGCTAAATGAACGTGCAATGATTTGCAAAAGTGGCCCTCAAAGGTGAGCAAAGACACACACAAGGAATGCTCATTTGGCATACAAATGCCGTATGCCACATTGGCTTGAGATCAACCTTGCCTAAATTACGTTTATCTTCATTTAAATGCCATATTGCCAAAACACATAAAGTGATTGGTTGTACCTTGATTTCTTGAGGAATTTCACTTGACATGAAATCCTCGTTTTGTGGGAGTGTGGCCCTTCCAAATTTTATCCTGTGACAAAGATGATTGGAACATTCATTAGGACAAACTTTAATAAAATTTTATTGTTAAAATTATCACAGGGAAATGTTACAGAAGCATGGGGTTTGTGTGCGAGCTCTAGGTGATCTTACTTTGTTACCAGAAGATTTGCAGAGGTCAATAGCAAGAGTGAGGAAACTTTCACAGAACAACACAAAGTAAGAGATAAATAGAAAGCAATAAATAATTATTAATAGTACAGTCAATAAAATTTTCCAGTTGTTAGATTCCCACCACCACTTTTTCCCAACAGTTACTTTCAGGTTTCCTCTTTTCTGGGAATGATCCTGTCTAGAATTTTCAGCTTTCTTACCACGCCATTCAAGTCATTGGTTCTGGAACGGACCCCCCTTTGAAAAAAGTGACGAGGGTGCAGATTTGCATTAAATCTGGAATCCGGAGTATACTATACGGCATTCATCTACAGTTGATTAAAATGATCCAAAGCCTTTCAAATGTTTACTTTAATCTACTGAGTCCTTTTGAGGGGGGATTCATGTTGCACCTTCCTTTTAAAGGCCATACACTGTAAAACCATGTTCTTGTTGTTTAATGATGAGTGCTGGGATTCCGAATGATGAGGGACTATAATGACTTGATATTAGTTCTACTATAATTAATAACAAAAATACATGTAACTTTGATTTTTATTCTTCCCTTTTTTCATAAGAGCAACTTTAAATGTTTGCCTGGCGTATACATCGAGACATGAAATATCTCATGCAGTGAAATCTGTGGCTGAAGGAGTAGAACTTGGCCTTATAAAACCAAGGTAATAAATGACTTTAGTTAGTTATTCTGGATACTCTAAGAAACTGTAGCATATTTGACAACTTACTCTTGCAGTGTATCTATCTGTTTTGCCCCTCAAACATTTTGATGTGCATGTACATACTTGCAGATGTCCTAAACTCTTCAATCCTTACTCACAGCTTTACATGTACAGTTATCTCATGAATGTCTCATTCTACTTCCAATAATTGCAATTATTGCAGTGGATGGCTGGAGCAATGGGATTTGAAGTCAGAATTAGGGTCCAGGGGCATGCTTTTAAATTCTTAAAATATAGGTCTTGAAAAAAGTGCAGCAGGGCTTAAGTACAGGTCACTTTTCACAGATCACTCAGTACAGGTCATTGTTTTAACTATTCTATTAAAAGCAACTCATACCCTTCAAATTGGCCAACCTTAGGCCTATTTCTGTGTTATTAGGGTGATTGGAGGTTGTTTAATGTCTTTGAAAAATCATATCTGTTTAACCCTAACCCTAACCCAGACCTAATCATCCATCACCCCCCACCCCTTACCCCCACCCTTTACCCCCACCCCTTACCCCCACCTTCAGAATAGACATGCCTCTTTTGGGTCAGGAAGACCACATCATTCAGTGTTTAGGCAATTATTATCTCTGCTCCCAATGCTAGCATAATCTCAAGTTTCAAAGTACAGTAATCTTACAACGAAATGTCACTTTGTCATAATCATTAATCGTATTCTATTGATTTTTCGACGAAAAGCAGTATTAATGTAGTCTTTAATTTACATTTTGCATGTCCTTTTTATATTAGTAGTAGTAGGCATCATTGGACTCAGTCAATGATTTTTAGTGAGTGTGACTCCTCTCACGTTTTCTCTGGTTGCATAAAACCAGATCCTATATCAGCAGATGCATCTGCATTTGCTGCCGACATGATCTGCATTGAGTGGCGGTTGGCCCTCCTCCTCTTCCTCTTGGTATCCGCAGCAGCATTGAGCCAGGCGTGTCCCTCATGCAGGGCTTGAGTGCATTGAATCTCCCCAGCGATGTGGTCTGCAGCAATGTCCCCTGGAGGTGTCCACCAACAGGCTGACTGCATGCATGTCCCTCTTGGACACATCTTTGAAGAAAAGCTTTGGGTTCTAGCATGGTCTCTGGCCCTGCTCAAGCTCTCCATACAGGTGTCCTTGAAGAATACAACCATTGGCCATTCTGTGGATGTGCCCAAGCCAATGGAGATGCCTTTGGTGGAGGAAGGTGTGCATGGAGGGAATGTTGGCTCTCTCGAGTACAGTGCTGTCGGAGATTCAGTCGGAGCAGGAGATGAGAGAGAATGCTGCACAGGCAGCACATTTTTTGTATAATTATTATTACCTGTTACCGAATGATAGTATTGATACTAAACTTCATAATTAGCCATTGACAACATTACATGTATATCTTATGATTGCAAACTTTAATCCACAGTGATATAAGTGAATCACTGTTTGAAAAGTGTTTGTACACGTCAAAATCTCAACATCCTGACATGCTGATAAGGACATCAGGAGAAGTGCGATTTAGTGACTTTCTTTTGTGGCAGGTAAGTTGTACTCACTGTCATCCCTTTACATAATTATTATGTCTGTTGATGAGTTAACTTTATATTTGCCACAGAGATTTGGCATCTCCCGAGTATTTCATGTGAAGTACAGAATATATGAGTGGTAGGTGGGGTAGCCTTAGGGTTAGTGCGCTCAACTCCGGAGAGAGTAGTCTTGGTTCAGGCCCTAATACTCTTTGTTTGCTCCACCAAAAGTTTGCATAAGCATTGTTTCCAGTTTCAGAAAATAACAATGCTTATGCAATATTTTATTTTGGAGGGACAAACAAAGAGTATTATAATAGTATTTTTTATATTTGGCTGATAGCATTAGACAAAAGCTTTTGACACATGGCCTCCTTATTTGCATGGGAGGCGCAGTGGCTTCATGGTTAGTCCACTCGACTCCGGAGCAAGTGGTTTGGGTTCGGGCCCTGGCCGGGAACATTGTTGTTTTCTTGGGCAAGGCCCTTTACTCTCACCGTACCTCTCTCCACCCAGGTGTATAAATGGGTACCGGCAAATTTAATGCTGGGGGTAGCCTTGCGATGGACTAGCATCCTTTCCAGGGGGAGTAGAAATACTCCTAGTCACTTCATGGTACAGAACCTGGAATAATCTCCGGCCTAAAGGGCCACTTGGCTCGTAAGCAGACTTAACCCTTACAGAATATTTGAAAGCCCTACACATACACCACCATACCATCTCCCAGTTGGCTTGATTTTCAATAAAAAAACATTATTGTAAAAACACTGCACTTGTAAAGCAGAGGTCATGTATTCGTGTATCTGGTGCTAAAATAGTGCTCATACCTGCAACAATCATTTCAATACTCAACCCCTAGGTGTTTAGTCAAGTGTTTGGGTTTTTTTTTTCTTCGGCAAAAGTTACATTGCTCCATTTGGAGCAATGTAAGTGGAAAACAGAGCAAAACAATACATGTAGATTGTTCTCCTTGACATCATGGCAAACTATGATATTATTGTTGTCCTTAAACGTTTAAAGATTGGCAGCAGTTTTGAGGAATTGAGTGTTTTCAATTGGTATACAAACATTCTTGTTCTTGTTGGTGCACGCATGTTAATAATTTAATGATCTTTGTTATTGAAAGCACTACCCCAATATTAATAGTAAGTCTGTATTGCGTTTTAGTTTATCGCCATACCCTTGTTGTTGAATTCATTTCATTTGGTTTGCAGTGTTCCTATTCAAGTTTGTCTTTCCTCAAAGTTTTGTGGCCGGAATTTTCTGTTTGGGATTTCTATGGAGCTATCATCTCGTTCCAGTGGAATTATAATACCTACAAGGTTGGTACATGTTGGACTCCATAAGGAGTCACTGTTTATAGCTGTATTATTAACCCATTGACTCCCGGGAGTAAGACTTCACGTATTTTACTCTGTCTAACTCCAGACAATTTTACTCATCAGCTGGGGGTGCCCCTAGCACACTGGGAGTCTTTGGGTTAATCTTTGAAAATTGTGTTGGTTCTAAAGTAATCTGTGAATTACATGCCAAAATTTAGATACTTTAAACAATGTGGAAGACAATACCAGCAATTATGTCATGTCATAATCAAAATATACATAAATACAGTTTGTTATGGTCATGGAATCAAAGACTGGCTTGTCAGTGCATTCTTTGAATGAAGGTAACAAATAATGCAAGAAATTTAACTACTCGCCAACCGAGTGCCTAAGGAGTCAATGGGTTAAAGATAAGAAGGATTATACAACAAAAGACTTACTAGAGTCTTCGTGTCTTAGCTTGACTTCCCTGATCACACCTAAGATGGTGGATTGCGGAAACAGAGGTAAACCTCAAACTCAAGAGGGAAGGACAACTTGCAAGAAGTAGATGTTTCTATTGCACAAATTCACTATAAACAATCAAGTGGCATTAAAATGAGTATCCTACAAATACAATGTAGACATTATACGACAATCCCCATTAGCAAAACTAAAACCAAACAGAAAACTAGGTAAAGGTACACGTTATTTAATGTCGGAAGTTCCTTTACTTTCTAGAGACTATTCTCCCAGGAAGCCGACGGTGCGCTCATTTTACCCCCTTTCTTTCCATCAGTGCTCTGTTTTAAGGGTATTTAAAGCTACTTAGGCTACACTGAAAGGAAAGAAGTCGAAACAGGGATGTGAGATCCGCGGATCGAACTCGGGACCTCTTGTACCAAGGCCGCGCACTAACCAACTGTGCCACCCTTGCTCTAACTATGATATATGGTAAATGTAAACTAACATTATAAACAAAATTGTCTCGTCTGATAAAAATATTCTTAACAAAGTAATAATAAGAATTTTTTTTTTTTTAACTACAGGCTGTAAAATGTACTAAAATCTCAGGGCTGGTTATTGAAACAAAGTGTAGCCAGTACTTAACAAAACCAAGTCCCAAGTCATTTTCATTTTGTCCAATTCTAGTGTGTAAAGGATGTCAAATGTCAAAAGTAGTGTTGAGACGGCACAAGCAGAGGAGAAAAACATTTTGTGAACTTGAAGCAACTCACTTGTCGAAGGTTCTGGAGGGAAAATGATTGCCATAAACCTTGGTCTAAGTTAGATTTGGTTTAAATAACCGGCCCTAAATTTTTTAATTAATTATTAAATTTATTGACAATTATGCAATGTTTTTTCTTTTCTTTTAGAATGCCATTGAGGACCACAAAACAAAGCAGTCACAAGCTGAATTGGAATGGGAATTACAATGTGTTTTAGATGAAACAGATGGAGATTCTTTTTCAATCACAAATGGCAATGGCCATGCATTAGTGAGTGAACTGAATGGTGCAGCAAGTGAGGAAGTTTCTGTCACAAATGGTCAGCATGCATGTCAACCAAACCCAAACACTTATAAGGAACTTCTCTCAAGACCTCACATGCAGCAGAGACTAAATTTATACCGAGAGTCCAAGCAAGCTAGAGTAGAGAAATTTCTTGCACACTTGGATAGAAAGCAAGCTCAGTATTTAGAGGGTATTTGCCCAAATTAGAGAATACCATAACTTGTTCAAGTGGGCAGTTGAGTTGGCTGTATTCTGGTGGCAAAGAAAATGAAGTGGTTTGGATACGTGCAAATTGCCAGAAATGATGCAAAAATAATATTAATGCAAGCGTTAGATACTACAGATGACACCTATATGTATGGGCTGTTGAAGACATTAATAGCAAGTTTAGGACTAGCCTGCAAGCAGGCTCTTTTGTAAGTGTCATGTGAGCAGCGAAGCCATGAGAGAATTGACTTACAAAAGAGCTTGCTCGCAGGCTAGTTTAATAAGCGCACACTTAATAATTTATAAACAATCACAGAAAAACGGGTTGCCTAACAATTCCAAAAGTACTATACATGTACATATATATTGAGAAAATGTGCTAAGTGGTATAGGTACTCAGAATAATGCAACTTGACGGACTTTTGAATTCAAATTTCCCCCTCATTCATCAAGCTTAAAATTTCTTATCTACCAGGTACTTGACTTTTAACAAGTAGCTTTTTTCTCAACTTTTTTTTCCTGGACTCCCTATATTTTGATGTGCTCGTATCTTATAGGCTGTGGCCATGAAGGCATGGGGAGAAATTAAAAGGGAAATGTAATGATTACGTTATTTGTTCTTTACTGCAAGAATCACGTTTTTGTGGTAATGAAATTATGGAATTTTTTTCAAGAAAAATGATTGGGAATGACTTGATTTATTTTTTGCATGCTATAACAACCAGTGAAAAAGAGTTTTTTTTTTTCATTGAAGGATAACGAACATTTACACTTTCGGGCATTTAAAAAATGGGTCAACAAAATTGAAGAAGGTTATTTGAAAAATGATATAATAAAAAAAATTATATATATATATTTTATTCCAATTCATTAATAAAATTGAAAAACTAAATATTACTTCGTGTTGTTTCAATTGTTATTACAGACTCAACAAAATATCGTGTTATAGGGTGCAATACAGAAGTTGCTATGGAAGCAAAGCGATGTAGTGATTTTGTTGATTTCAAATGTGCCTACCACAGAACAGCAAATGAGGCTCTGGTTGGCACATTAATGACCAATAGGTGACGTCATCGATATCTTCGCTGATGTTTTGAAAGTTCTCAAATTGCACCGGCCGTATAAATTTTAAGGACTTTCAAAACATCACTCGTGCCCATACAGCACGAAATGCACTCGCGTTCATAGATTTCCTATACGTATTAATTAAATGAAAATATAAATGATACCTTCACAGTAAGAATCAGGCAGATTGCGCAGAACTTACTGTACCAAGCGAGCTCCTTCTTTTCTATGCATGGTGAACTCATTTACTAGTATTTGCTCCGCCATATTTTGAAGAACACAGTTTTCGTTTAGAGATTTCTCTCTAGTTAAAACGGAAGCGAAAGACGCCACTAGTAGTAGTACCACTGTAGTAGTACCACTGGGCTCCCATGTGAGAGGTCGTGAGTTAAACCCTCCCCCCCCCCCCCCCCTTACCTAGATTTGGACCCCGGGGACTATTTGTCGAGGCGAAGTTAGAGCATAAATAATGAAAAAGCATAAATCTCTCAGAAAAAGACTTAGATCAGTTAATTTTTCAGTAAAAGTTCTCACAGCATTTGCTGCGGCATTTCGTAAAGTAGATACGAATTTTAACTCCTTTCTGACAGAAGGTTATTAAATCACGAACTAGGAACTCATTGAATTGTCGTGTTAATTTTCTAATAAACAGAAAAAGCAAAGTCAGACTTAAGCTTCAGTTAAAGTTGTTTAACGTTGTTCTTTCATCTTTATTTTTCTTCTTTTGATACTTTGAATGGGCGGCGCTTTCACATGCTTTCACAAAGGTGCCACTTTTTGAAGTAACACCATTTGGTTAGAAAACGCTTTGATAGAAGTTTACTTGATTACAAGGCTTCAGAAGATTTTTCCTTTTTTTATAACCAAACTTTTCCGGTGATGAATACTAGCATTAATTTTCAATAAGGAGAAAAAGCAAAGTTAGACTTAGTTCGAGTAAAGGAATTTTATTACCTCAATCAAACGAACGCTAATTTTCAGGGGGGGTCCAAATCCGCGAAAGGGGGTCCATATCCACTACCGGATCTGGACCCGGGAGTCCAAATCCGAAGGGGGTCAAAATCCGCCGTGACGCCGGACCAACACTAAGGGTCTTAAAACAACTGAAAAGAAAGTGCTGCCTTTGTAATTACACCCGCAAGTGGTTAGACTTTCTAGTCTTCTATGATAAGGACGATAAACCGTAGGCCCCGTCTCACATCACTTGAGTGGGACGTTAAAGAACCCACACACGTTTCGAGAATTGACGAGAAGTGTGGTGGTCTCTCACTTATTCTGTTCTGGGGGACCTGTGTAAACTACTGTGCAATATATTTAAGTTTATTAGTGCATCCGTTGTCTACGATTTTGGTTTAGTGCCAACTGTTTGCTATCAATTTTTTTCAGCATGGCTGGTTTCAAGTTCTTTGGGGGGAGCGTTGCGTGACATCCAAAAACGGCTGCGAAGGAGACTAGTTTCATACATTAGTCGAAAGCAATAAAATATTTTGGGTGTCAAAGAAATTGGACGGAGAATTTATTTTCACGTACCGGTACTTACAGGCTCGTGCTAAATTAATAGAACAATTTTTAAATGACTGTCGAAAGTAATACTGCGCGATTGCAATTGCTACGCTTAGTGATTGGTTTAAAAATTTCACGCGAGTTTATCAACAAATGAGAATTAAGGAAAACCAACGCACGCGCGCATTGAGCAAGTTACATAGAGTTACTACGAATTTGGATTAGTTCATTGCGCTGTTTGGTCGAAGTAATTATTTTGGTATTTGTTTTACGACCCTTACTTGAAAACCGTACTAAAATCCCATGACTTTCAAGTTGTCGTGACTGGTATAGAGCCAGGCTTTCTCGTCGCGCACCCCAGTCCCCACAACGAAGCAATTGCTCGAAGGCTATGGACAAATTGTTGTTTTATCAGTTGTGCAATAGTCTGCTTGACTTTCATCAATATTTTTGAATCAATTTTGACTGATCACGATCTTCTCTCATCCAACGCTGTGCAAGACTTATCTTCCACGGTTTTTGCAAAGGTTTAAAACCTCAATTTCACTAGTTTATAAAATAGGCTAAAAAACGCACGCATTTGATTGATTGGTTCTCGCCTATGGTCCGCATAGTGGACGTCACCATAAAAAACTTATATCAGGAGCCCATGGGTACAAATAGATTCCATGTTGCCGTGCGTCTGTTCAGTAATAGATCATAGAAGATGTCAAAATGTGGTAAGAACATCAGTGTGCCACTTTTTTGTTATTTCTACATTTTCACGTGATCTGAGATCTGTTACTGAACACACGCACGGCAACATGGAATCTATTTGTTAAAAAGAATACATTCATATATTTGAACTACAATACAAGAGAGCTGAAGGTCATCGCGATCGCACGGAGTTAATCAGGAACTTAAGCAGTTGCAAGCAAGCTTAAAAGAAACGGGGCGTAGCCAGGGGGGTCCTGGGGAGACTTGCCTCAGTCGTTCAAAGGGCGGATAACTTTATCCGATGGATAACTCACTATCCTTCAGTTCCAATCTGTGCAAAGATTTCAGTATTTGCCCTCGTAACTCTGAATATGCACACTCCAAGCACCTACAGTTAAAGGTGTGACGAAACTCTTGGCCAACGTTTAACGCGGAGTTTATTTTATACTCTGGATAGTGACTTATCGACCGAAAAAAGTTGTCCGGTCTTTGAGCAACTGGGGCCTGGTGGAAAATGTATTCATTTACGTTTGATTGAAAACTCACTTTCTTTTCCGAGCAGCGCGACTCGCCTTGATGACTAGGCTCGATTACCAGCCGCTGTTTCGGGAAATGAGCCAGCGCTCACTTCCGGATACCCGAACTCGAGTGAGCGGCGGATATCGAGCCTACTTGATGACTGACAGACCACTCGATCGTCAGAACCAATCAGGACACAGAGCATATCCACGTGGCTTGTGCTTCACGCGGGAAAAGGGTGGTGGCAAGCTCGTACTCAGAGTCCTCTCTCTCACTTTCGACAAGACGCAAAAGAGAGTTATAAACTTTGAGTTCGAGGAACAAAATCAGTCCAGCAGTGATTGTGAACTCGGATTGGCCACGAAAATGGCACGAAATTTCTTGACCATAACTTCCGTAGGGTAGACGACATAGAATGAAATGGTTAACTTGCCAACGTCGACTCGTGTTCGATTCCGTAAACGCTCATATACCAACACGAGACATCAAATAACTATCTGACTCCAATTAAACTCACACAACATAACAATCCAGGTCCTTTTCTTCGGTTTAATGACATCAACAGGAACTTTCTACAGATCATTTTCTATTTCTCAACGCACGTGTTTTTACAATCCCATGATCCTTTACGTTACTTAGCACCTATTTCAACATGATTGTCACGCTATTCAAAAACAACAGTCACGGAGGTTTCTACGTGTTTGCCTAAACTTAGAAAGTATGCAAATCTTAAATGTTCTTAGATCCTAAATCTTTCTACTTTCGACAACTCGATACATGATGGTGCCCTCTCCCAACTGCTTCAGAAGTGTTCCTTAAACCTGGTTTCCATATCATCGTCCGGATCGCCCCAGTCGTTTCAAATAAAGTTCAGAGGCGATCGGGACGATTATATGAAAACACTACCCAGGCGATTGCTGACGACCCGGGCGGCTGACCACCTCGATCTAGCCTGCAAAGCAGGCGTATTTTTGGTTTGGTATGAACTATTGGCCGACATCTTGGATAGCAAGACTAACAGAGGCCTGAGGCCAGTCAAAAAAATTGCCCTCAGTGAGAGGGAGGACAGTCCTCTACGGGATGCATGCTTTCAAAATGGCAGCCCATTACGAACTTTAGACCTTGAACAAGCGTCCGCCTGCCAAAAAACGCCTGCTCTGCAGGCTAACCTCGATCGTCCGGATAGCCTGACTCAGTTCTATCCAAGCGATCGAGGTCGTCTCAGTCGCCCGGGTCGTCAGCGATTACCTGTGTAGTGTTTCCATATAATCGTCCCGATCGGCTCTGAACATTGTTTGGAACGACTGGCGGAATCGGGGCGATCCGGACGATCATATGGATACCAGGCTTTAGTATTTTCGAAGTTTTGCAGAAGACGAAGCCTGACGCTTCTAAAGTATGCTTCCTTGGTAATTTTTTCAGACGCTTTTAGTTCACCCGAAACTAAGCAAATCCTCCCCTCACAGAAAAAATAAAAACAATCCGCTTATCCTCTATTTTGAATCAAACATTTTTCTCCACTTACTGTCCCAAATGAACGTCCCCGCGCTATGGATTCCTTTGATTACCCCGTGAAGCGCAAAACGCAACAAGGGTACGAACATCGCAAACATTACGTTTTCCTTGCGTGATTTCACCTGGAACCTACTTATCTGCTTTGGTCTTAAGGTGGTTCCCTTGAAGGGGGTGATTTTGTAGATTTCAGA
This sequence comes from Montipora capricornis, assembly GCF_036669925.1. Taxonomy (NCBI): domain Eukaryota; kingdom Metazoa; phylum Cnidaria; class Anthozoa; order Scleractinia; family Acroporidae; genus Montipora; species Montipora capricornis. The sequence goes on along the minus strand of NC_090888.1, from coordinate 68,206,509 downwards.
CTCTGCTGTAACAGGGGATGATGAGGAGGGTGGCACGATGTCGCTGATTCCGTCTGGTTTGACCCCTTTGGAAACTCGAAAATGCAAATCACACCCAACGTTGAATTATTGAGGCCGTTTTTTTAAACGAATAGTAGGCTGTGATATCTGGGAGAGTGTAGCTTTAAATAAGGTGTTCCCGACAAGTTGTATTCAAATATGGCTTTCCTTGAATACACTCATTAGCACTGTACTCTACGAGAGATTATTGTATAAGTACTTGTCAGACACATTTGTGCTTCCCCCGTACAGTCGCATTTAAAAAATTCCGAAGCTCGACATACAATTTTGCTGATATTACTACTTCTTATCAAAATAATCAAATTCAGAATGGGGGTCACCGTACTTGTGAAACGCAAGAAATCGCGCGCAGTTATAGATGCGCAATGAAAATCATTTGTCATTTAATAATCTATTTATCTTCATCACTTCACAATTCTAAAGAAATATTAAAACAAAACTGTTTTTATTTTTACTAGCTGACAAAACGTCACTCCCTTATAATTTTACCTCATTCTAGCATTATGTTTATATTCTTACGACTTAATTTGTTCAACCACAAGGATTGACCTCAGGGATTACAGCTGATATTAAATATTTTTCAAAGACCTTCATATGATGATGTATATATGTTACTTGCCAGCTGGGAGGTCCGTATAGCGAAAATCTGTGACCGAGGTCTTGGACCGACCCTTAGCTGGTAAATAACATATACTTTTTTCCTCTCTCTCTCTCCCTCTCTTACCCTGGTCCCAGGCAGAGGTGTTTCGCGAATTGGTGAAGACGAGTCGCGAAGCGGCGAGAAGAGAAAAACCTCTGGTTACCTTGGACTTGTGTCTCACTTTCATTCAAACGCCACCTGTCAAACGCGTCAAATTGATAATTGCAAAAGGGACCAATGGCAACTTAGCAATCACGCGTCCCCACGGTAATATCAATCAAAAACGAACCAATCATATTGACCGGTGGCTCAGTTGGTTGAGCACCAGGCTGTCACGCGGGAGGTCGTGAGTTCAACTCCGGCCGGACCAACACTCAGGGTCTTTAAATAACTGAGGAGAAAGTGCTGCCTTTTTTAATTACATCTGCAAATGGTTAGACTCTCTAGTCTTCTCGGATAAGGACGATAAGCCGGAGGTCCCGTCTCACAACCCTTGTTCATTAACTCTGTGGGACGTTAAAGATCCCACACACTATTCGAAAAGAGTAGGGGACAGTGTTCCCGGTGCTGTGGTCTGACCTTTCCAGCATGTGGTCGGCTTGGCAGGATTAGCTTGAAGGGCTTCTGTGTGAATGAGACCACAATTGTGTATAACAGCCAGAAGTCAGGCTACTTAGCCAAGTGCTGGAGCCTCACTCAAGCAAGCTCGATTTGCATGGTTGTAAAAATATCAACCAATCCGAGCCTGAGTGTCAGATCCTGACCCTTGCGTCTGCATGAAAGTGAGATTCAAGTCCAAGGTAACCAGAGGTTTTTCTCTTCTCGCCGCTTCGCGACTCGACTATACTGCTTCGCGGAACTCTTGCGGCTCAAGAAAAACCTCTGGGACCAGGGTATCCCTCTCTGAAATCAGTTTTTAAATTGTTGACTCGCACCGCGCTTGATAGCGAATGCAGTAAGCGAGTTATTTGAATTATGTTTCCTCGCCTCTTGTCTAATAAAACTCTGTTTTGAAACACTTACTTCTGTATGTAAACGGACGGATTCGATGTCGAAAAATGGAAATTTAAGGTCATTACACAAGCTCACCCAACCAGGGCTAGGATTCCGCCAGCTCCCAGAGCCAATCAGATTGCAGGATTCGCAGAATTCCAGCGGGTTTGTCCGCTTTTAAACTTCTTCCTTACACTAAACACAATTTTTGTGCACCCAAGACTTTGTTTGGCCATTGTAGGTTATCTCATCTCTTCCAGCATAAACTGGACCCTTGCATACCTTGCAGTTTGAGTTATACTGCGCTGTCCGTATACGTTTTGTGGGTGTGCTGTTGGGTTGTTCCCTTACTGGACTGGTGGCTTTTCGTTTAGTACTTCTTGGAGTCTGTGGCGGAGTTGGTAATGTCAAATATCCCGAGGACGTCTGTGGACAAATCTCCTGGTTAGTGCTTCCAATCACTCTATCATCTTCCCTTCTGTGAAAACCACTTTTTTCATCATTTGCGAAGCTCGCACTTTCGGAGATATCTTTGTCTCCCGTACAAGTAACAGGCTTTAGCAAATCATCAGCAAGATATTGCTGCAGCCTTGTTTTCCGAGGGAATGGCTTTCTTTTGACGACTTCCTCCAAGTGGCCAGGGTTGCTAATTATGATAACTTGTCGTACACCACGTGTCACAGCCGTGTAAACATGCTGGCAAGTTTGGTAAAATCCGGGTCTCCCAACAACATACACTACGGTGTCAATCTCGGAGCCCTATTAGAGAAAAAAACAAGGCTTGAGTCAAATGAAGGCTAGACAGCTTACATACTATTGTTGTTTTTTTAGTCTTCCACAAAAGAGGAACCCTGCAAAATGGCTGCACGGATGTCTAGCACAAACCTGAAATGTATGTATTGTTCTTGCCCATGCGTGGCGGAGCTTTGCCTTCTTTAACATCTTTGCATCAATCGTCATAATCTTTTCTGTATTAGCAAGATCAAAGTATGTTGTTTTCTTGTTATGGTTATCCTTTTCTTCAATGATTTTCCTTATGAAGAAAATCTCTCCATTATTCAATTTCACCTCCTCTTTGCCATGGATATCAAAGCACTCAACATTCTTTTTCACACACACCTTATCACCCACTTGAAAATCCACTTTCCCTTTATCGTTCTTTAAGGGATGTTGGTTATAAATGCGAGAACATAACTCGTTGATCTCTGAACAGTCGTCGTGACGAAAGGCAATAAACTGAGACCTCTCCGGCTCTGGCAATGAGACAGATGGTATTTTGTTTTCTAACAAGTCTTTCACCACTTGGTTTAGAGCTATGTGAGAAAAATCAACACCGCTTTCACTTTGCTTTGCTTGGTAGCCAAGCCTCATGAATCCGCTTAGGGGTTTAGGTGGGAAGAATGGCATCTGCTGTCTGGATATTTTTTCAGCATTTTCCACAATTAGCTGAGATTCACTTCTATGGTTGGTTCTCAATGTGACACTGGAGCCATGATTCAAAAGGGCATTAAAAACATCAGCCAGTAGGTTTCCAGGTTCAATTGACGGCAACTGGTGTTTGTCACCCAACAATATAATTTGCTGCAGTGAACTATTCATTGTGAGAATGTTCAGTAGAGTAGCGAATGTTCTCAAGGATATAAGAGAACTTTCATCACAAACAAGAAGTTTGACGTCTGAAAATTTCCAAGTAGAATGACTTTCGCTACATTTCTTTGCCTCGATCCATTTTAGGTAACTAAAGATGACTGAATGTAACGTATAGGCTTGAAAGCAAATTCGTTTCCCTAAGATACTGGCTGCTTTCCCGGTTGGGGCTGTTAGTAAAACTTCATCACCACCAGGGTCACTAGTCTCACTTTCATCCTCTGGAAGCTGATCAGAACACTTTGGGAATTTCTCAACTCTTGGTGGTGTTTCAAGAACTGAATTAATGGTAGAACTACGAATGGGGCTTGCACAGCCTTGAAAATCCATTTGAGACACACCAGAAAAGCTTTGAGAAACGCCACCCATGGGTTCTTCATCTTGTTTGGTATGGGATTCACAGGCAGCTGCAAACTGAGGTATTTTCAGCTTTAACATCTGTGATAAAACCTTTGACACAACATGGGTCTTCCCACAGCCACCTTTTCCAGATACCACAACAACCGGTTTTGTGGTCATCATTTTTGCTGCCTCAAGCTGGTCTTGATCACCACCAAAGGCCTGAAAAATGGACAGAGAATTTATACTAATTAATAATATGTTTATTCACTCTTTTAGTAGCATATTGCTAATTACAAGAGGAGTCAGAGGCTTACATAGTAATACTAACATATATATAATATATATGGTTATGATAAATACATAATTGAACAAAACCACTACAGTCACAAGTACTTAAATGTCACAAATCTATCAGTGCGCAACAGATTGTTAAGTGTAGTGCAATGCCCTGCAGAGCCTGAGTGGAGTCCATATCCATGGCTAACGCCAGCCTGCTCAAGACGCAGTGTAGCGGCCCTAGCACGCCGCTAGGCTTACAATGTCACGTTGCGTGACAACTCAGGCTCGTTTTAGTTTTTGCGCTTGCGCAATTAGTTTTAGACCATGCGGTCCGTGTTGTAAAGCCCGGAAAGGCGTAAGTGTTTCGTTTTGTTTTTCCTGTCCTCCTGTTTTACATTTGTGTAAAATTTTGCCCTGTCGTTCAGTTTGACAGGTGTATTAAAGGTGTAAGGTGTGAGCGAAGAGCTCAGCGAGACGTCAAAATAAACACACTTGTTCAAACCAAATGGGTTGTTTTCCACACGGACCCGCGCCGGTACACGCAGACTAGCCATTTTCATTCTCACAGGCATTAAAAGCATCACAGTGATTAGGTCTTGTGCAGATAAGAACCATTGTTTTAGGCTGTTGACACGGTTGAAAGGTTGAAACATTTTCACTGTTGCATTCATAATATCATTGGTTCCATGTTAACTAAAAATTCTTAATGAATAGGGTATGCACTTCTTTTCGAAATACACATGGTATAACTAACATTCAAATATTTCCAAGAAGAAACTCCCTCAAAAAATACAAAATTAGTTACATACCGGTAAATCAATGCAGTTTCCAGAATTTTTTACTCCCACTCAAAATAAAGTTACATTTTAATTAAAAGCATTGGTTTGATCCTGGAACCTTATTTAGTCAATGTTTATTGATGTTGAAAAGCTGAAAATTAATTGGCACCACCTCTAAACCATTAAGAGCAATTGCATGGTGTCTGAAAAATTATATATCACCTAATTTCGCTTACTTACAAGTGGAATGATTTTTAAATACAACGCTTGTATCTTTATGCCATTTTTCTTACGCTTGGTTGTTCACTTTTGTTTGAAACAAGCTTCTTATAAACAAGTTTTGATGATTTTGGCACTTTTAAGAATTTTACAAAGAAGTTTTCATATGTGGTGTGTAGTGGTGGTGGTGGTAATAGTAGTAGAAGTAGTAGTAGCAACTTTATTTAATGAGGGCAACACATGACAGTAAACATTCATGAACTAGTAACCCTCAATCGCAATTAAAATAATTTATTTAGAACTACAAAAATAGACATGACAGATTAAAATTTAAAAATACTATAAGATACTTCTCACTTGATTGCCAACACCATTCTATAAAGCTTGGCCATAATTTGTTTTGAAAAAGAATTAAGTGATAGAAATTTGGATGACATAGGATGTTTGTTAGATGTTGAAGTTTCTTTGAAAAAGACATCAGACCAGATTACAAGGACTTCTTAAAAAAAGGGGCATGATTTCTCCATTTGAAGTGAGGAGATTTGCTGGTGTCCTGTGCTGTTCAAAAACAAATTGAGTTGCGTTTGGACACATTTGCCTTGCTTCAGATGGGATGGACACCAGGCTGCAAGGTTTGACACACATTTGCCTCACTTTACAGCAGTTATCAGTCACACATGCCCCTCAACAACATTTTTCATATTCCAAAAGTAAAATTTAGGTGGACATCAATCATATGTTTCCACGATAATAGTGTTGTTCTCTTAGCGGCAGTTGAATTCTTCATGGAAACACTTGATTGACATCCACCTAAATTTTACTTTTGGAATATGAAAAAAAGCTGTTGAGGGGTGGCTGTGAGTGATAACTACTGTAATGTTGAGCCTCCTGTTCACATTCTGTTTGAACATTGTGGTCTTTGGTAATTTCTGAGGCAAGTTTTTGGTTTGGAGTTGGGGTGGTTTAGGGGTTATCAACCACACCTCCGAGCTCTGTGACCCGGGTTTAGCCCTAGTCTTGGTTTGTATGTGGGCCGAGTTTCAGTTGATCTCAATCTAACTCTGAGGGTTTTTCTCTGGGTACTCCAGTTTTCCTCCCTCATCAAAATCGGCTCTCAGTCAATTATATTCAGCTGCGGGAGGATACCCTCGATAGGTATAACTTCTGGTACACTGTATCCTTCCCTTTCATTGAATTAGGTACATGAATAAAGTTGCTATAATTATTGCTGGTGAGCTTTAGCGAGGGGCAGCATATTATTCTTGACATTAGCCAAAAAAATCACAATTTGAATGTAAGATCGGAAGCATGTGCAGTCGATTGTGGTGGGTCATGTCTATTATCCGGGGTATTGATACCCGAAATAACGTCACGTACACGTCGTAGAAGGGAATCCTACAGTCACAGCCTTCGAGTCGCATACTTTTCCAGTGGGTTGTCATTGATCATCATTCAACCGTATATGTTCTTTCTTTGATCACCGAGTCAAATTGTTCTTCAACTTCTTCAACTGTTGAGTGAAGAGAAAATCAGTTCCTGAGCTAGACCACAAGCAGTTGTCCTTATTTCCTCAGAGCCACGCACGACAAGTGAAATTATTATTTTATGCAAATTAGTGGTGAAAACGGGGCGTGTCACGCAATCGCGCGCTCAACTGTGTCATTGAAAAATAAGAGACTGTTCCCAGTCTATTCTCAAGCACGACAATAAAATTAAATTGACATTTGTTCAACTATGCTCAGCATTTCCCAAAAAGATACTCTTTTGCTGAAAAGGGGCCAGAAATTTGAGAACAGAAGTTTAAATTGAAAGAATGAAGTGACATTGTTTTGAAATTATCCCTTTGCTTATAAAATAGTAACGTCTGCGACACATGCTTAAGATATGCACACCTTTCTTTGCTTTTTAAATACTTTCACGCACATTTCCAGTAGATCGTCTTTCTTCAAATATTTGCACCGGTTTTTAAAAAAAAAATACCAGTCACTGCTCCCAGTTTCCACGCCAGCACTCACTTTCTCACTGAAACTCCTAGTTGTTATTATTATTATTATTATTATTATCATTATTATTATTATTATTATTATTATTATCATTATTATTATTATTATCATTATTATTATTATCATTATCATTATTATTATTATTATTATTATTAAGCCTTTTCCTGGTAGGTAAAATCACCTTTTATTCTGCTCTGAGCTGAACTGTTATGCTTTTAAATTTGCTTCGTCAGAGTCTTAGGGAAGTGTATGTGAATCCTGGTGAATATACATGTAATATTTTCAAACAGCAATTCTGGGTTTGTACAGTTTACTTGACTGTTTCATGGTCATGCCATTTACATCTGGCTGCGGGCGGATACCCTCGATAGGTATAACCTCTGGCACCCTTCCCTTTCATTGAATTGAAGCCTTTTCCTGGTAAATAAAATTGCCCTTTATTCTGCTTTTGAGCTGAGCTGTCATATTTTTTAAATTGCTTTGTCAGAGTCTTAGGGAAGTGTATGTGAATCCTGGTGAATAATTCAATCAGCAATTCAGGGATTGTACACTGTACTTAATGTTTCATGGTCATGCTATCAGGAATCAAAGGAAACACAAACTCAGTAGTCAATTGATTGATGTTACCTCAAACAAAATAATTACCGGTAGAGCTTGTGGTTACAAAATAAACCTACCATTCTCCCTAGAACAGTCATTCATAGCATTTATGTCCTTTCGTTGTAGAATTATAGAACAAGATATGAAAGTGATGATTATAGGGGTCCTATCCATGGATCACAAGAAAATACATATACTTTAACACTTTTGCACTTCCTCAGTGGCTAAAAGCCAGTCGAACTCACTCTGTTAATCTTACTCCTAGTTTAAATAAATTGTGCATGTCTTTTTTTGCAATGGTTTCCCAGTAGTAACCACTTTGCAACTGTAGGTGATTATTAGGTGGAAGACCTGGGACAAGTGACAGAAAAGGTCACTCAGCCACTCTGATCATGTACTAAGTCCATGCAACAACTACTATGTTGAAGGGAAATTAAGCAAGGAAATATTACACAAGCAACGATTCTTTTACAATTAACAGTATATTTTGCAATAACATTTTTAAAATTAAACTACCGGTATGTGTTAGGCTTGACAATACTCGCCCATGCAGTGGGAAGCTGATGTCAGGCATTCCACAAGGATCTGTGCCAGGACCCAGCTTTTCAATATCATCTTAAACAATCTGTTCACCAATACAATTTAGAAAGCTAAACTATCGGCTCATGCAGATGACAAACAACTTTACTTTAGCAATGGCAGTGCACAAATTGTGCAGAGGACCCTGAATTCAAAACATAGCTTCGGTTTCAAGTTGAATTCATCTGAAACACGAGCATGCCCAGAATAAGTATCAACAGGGTATGGTCACACAAAACAAAAATTTAACATACTTTGCCAATGGATTCTCTGCCATTTCGCTCATGATAAACAAACCAATGCTTGAAATTCACTTGGAAAGCATGCAACAAACTGAACTCGACTGATTGAAAGTGTCGCTGACTGTCTCACCTAAAAAACAGCTCAGATAATGTCACGCAAGAACTTACTCCTCAAGCTGGAAATAATCGTTGACAAAATGAAATCATTTGACTACAAAAATCCGAAAATAACATCTTACCTTGAAATTTGAGGAACCCAACCATTTCTCTGTAGTGAGAAATGGAACTTGTCAATGTCGTTGTGAAATATACCATTTGCGCTGCCTAAACATCCGATTTTTTTCAGCGTTCAATTGGACTCTTTGCTCTATATTGTGCGTCCAAAAAAAAAGTGTGTGTTGCAGGACACAATCTGGATTATCTGCAACTACAAACTGTAGGCCCCATCTCACACAATTAAGTTGGACATAATTCAGCATGAGTGGTTGACTTGGAAATAATCTTCTAAATTAAAATACCTGCTGACAGTAGTCAAATTGAAGGAGTCCAAGTGCTGAAACTGGTTAACTAAGAAAAGTACCGTACTATTGGTTTAAGGTGGCTCTAACCAGTTTCAACACTTGAAAGAAATGTTCTTATTAGAAGGATTGACACTACAACACTTAATCACTTAACAGCAATGTTATGGTACCATATCAAACACGTTAAAAAGTTACCGTGGCAACAGGAAAGCCCTGCAAAAACACCCCACATTTTGGCTTTAGCTGCTCATATCTCAAAAACGAACTCAGTGACCCCGATTTTTTATTTCTGAAATGTAATAAGCATGCCAGAACAAAACTTTCTGCAAAGTTTAAAAAAAATCTGTGGAGTGGATTCAGAGCCACTTTAAATAGTTGAAAATTTAAGGTAGCTCTGAATCCGCTCCACAGATTTTTGAAACTTTGCAGAGTTTCATCTTGGCCTGCTGATCACTTTTGTGCAATAAAAAATTGGGGTCACCCAGTTAGTTTTTCAAATATGAGCAGCTAAAGCCAAAATATGGGGTGTTTTTGCAAGGTTTTCCTGTTGCCATGGTATCTTGTTACGTCACAAAAATGACTGCATCTTGTTCAGCAATAATTGACGTTTCACATTGTACCACAACATTGCTGTTATGTGAATAAAGTGTTGTAGTGTCAATCCTTCTAATAACGAGATGCTTCCGTGAAGCATACACTGGGTTGCCTGTGGTACGTGCTACAGAAAATCAGAAGGCACTGAATTGTGTGGTATTGAAATGCAGCATTCCAGTCTCTGAAGAATAACAAATAAAAGAGAAGCGAGAAACATTGGCTTCTGGGCTGACATGTTGATAATTTTCAAGTTCCCTCACAACTTCCTTGCATCACAAGTGTGCCCTCTGAGCATCTGACAGCTTTGTAATACTAAACTTCACTGAAGTCAAGCCCTGTTCCGCAGGGTTAGTGTTAGGAAGGGAGACCAAAACAATGAACCCCTCATAAAAAACACAAGCATCTGACCGAAAATACTATTAACGCTAACAAATGCGAACCCAGCAAGGTACAGATTTTGTTAGCTTGCTTTATGCAAAACAAATATTGATGAAAAAGCAAATAACTATTGATACACAGTTTTTAGAAAGAGCAGAGGGAAGTTTCCGGGACGGTCGATCGAGAATGAAATATTTACGACATGAAAACAACAATAATTTTGAACCGTGAATATAGAATATAAAAAGTTACGATCAGCGACAAAAATTTTAGGAGATTTTTGCTACGTTCGAGTAAATTGCAAAATCGAAAGTGACATGGCCGGAATTCAGCAGGCACTGTGATTAAGTTACCGCGGCATGTTTACTCGCCAAACAGTGAAGCATCTGTGTCAAATGATGGCAAGATACCGGGTTTTTGTAAGTTTCTTTTTCTGTCAAGTGTTATAAAGTTTGACAATGAAATGAGCGAAGTCAAAACAAAGATCACAATCGCCCAACTCTTGTTTATGCAAAGTCAAAATTTACTCTCCAAGACGCGTACGACCTTATTATCACCAGGTAATTCCATCATTTTGGAAATAGCAGCTACTTTATTATTCATCTGCGTCACAAGTTTTCACTGATTTTGGGGCTCATTTTGTTGAAACTCAAGCACGCTTCCAACAGGCCTGTGAACCCTTCCTGCTTACAGAGCAATACTAAAAAACTTCTCCCATATCACATTTCAACCTTAAGCTCGAAAATTCAATACACAACATGATATTATAATTTACAAAGGCAGAAAATTCCACAGAATCCTTTTCCAGCGAAAGTTTTATTGAAACAAACAACATATTTGCTCTTAGAGGCGAAAACCTCTTCCTATTTCATTGCGTGCCGTGAAGACAAGAAACTCAATTGTGTCAAATTACCATGTACTTCAGGTAAATACTGCTCACTTTGATTTCGTCTCGACGGGCGATAGATTGTTGTCGAAGTCCAGTACTCGTCGCTTTTGAGATTCATGCCTAGTTTATCCAACTGACTTTCCATTATTGAGCTCCATAAGGGTATATTTTGTTTAAGGATCCACTAAAACGCCATTCGCGTTGCATGACTTTCGACGCCATTGCAGGCAAGTTAATGATTCTACTGTGTCCACCAGAGAAATCTACGCAGTTCCACTACCCTCTCGATCCTAAGAAAATACGCGCAGAAGGCTCTATGGACAAAGATACCACTTACCAGGGGAGTGACAGGCAAGACTTTTACCGACACGGAAAAAAAATAATAATAAAAAAATAAAATAAAATAAAACAAACAAACTAAACGCAGACCTCGACTGGGTTTGCCCATAGGCAACCCAGTAACAAGGTCTCTTGAAAGTGTTGAAACTGGTTTGAGCCACCTTAATGTAGTCAAAAGTCGGGGCATTGCCCATACACAAATATGGTACAATGTATATATTCTTGCACGATTTGCTGGTCTTTCTGCAAAAGGACATCCCGCAAAAGAGTGTTTTTAAAGGGAACCAACACTCTTACAAAAAGACAACTGTGAAAGTGGTTTAAAAAAAAAACGCTTACAGCAATGTCTTTGTAATTAAGTTTAACATTAGCATTGATGTAATGTAGTGAAGCGTATAATAGTTGAGTTCTTAATATGAGAAATATGCAAAAAAAATCAACTTGAAGCCACATCTTGCTTATTAACAGATGGCCACTCTCATACAAAAACTCACCTTCTCGTCAATCTCCACACCCCCGACCCATGGGTGCCCTTTCATCATTTTGCTAATGGTTCTCACAATAGTTTGCTCATAGTTTCGAATGCTGGGTAAAAAGAGAGAAGACGGCTTCCCATAGTTATCACTGTCGGTCTTCACAGCATTTATCTCCTTGAGATAATCAAGGCTTTCATCCCAGGAAGTAAAAGGCGTAAAAGGCTTCAAATACTTTGTATTCTTCAACTCCTCCAAAGGAAAATAAGTATGGCCACACCTGTACGTAACTTCGCACAAAGCATTATAAATGTACAGAGCACCACGGTTCATCACTGGCATCTTTTCCATGAGGTTGCAATTGACTAATGATGGTATCTTCACCTCACAGCCTAATATTCCATATCTTTCCTTAATGATGCACTGAAAACCAAATATCCATGGCTCATCTTTCAGTGCTTTCTCCATGCCTCTAAGCACGCCGAGATCAACAGATGAAAGCAATGTTCTTACATGGCAAGGAAATAAACGATGGGCAACTTTTGTCCACTCAGGTACCAGGAAGGCTTTTCCTGTGGCTAGTAATAAGAAGTTTGAAAAGGCTTAATAAGCACTTATTTCAACAAGACTCTAGTCATCGAGAGCACAAACCATACATTATGATGGTTTGGACCAATGAGTGATACACCTTGGAGTTTGGTTGTTCAGAAGAGTGTACTCCTGAGAAGGGATGTGATGGCAAGTGAGGTTTCCTCAGAGTTTGTTTAATCCATTTTCTCCTGGGGTTCCCCATTGACGAGTAAAATCGTCTGGCGTTAGACAGAGTAAAATACCGATCGAGAATGAGATATTTACGACATGAAGACAACAATAATTTTGAACCGTGAATATAGAATATAAAAAGTTACGATCAGCGACAAAAATTTTAGGAGATTTTTGCTACGTTCAAGTAAATTGCAAAATCGAAAGTGACATGGCCGGAATTCAGCGGGCGCCGTGAATAAGTTACCGCGGTAATTGAAGTTGTGTTGATTTATTTGAAGTATTATTTGCAAATATGACTAAAGCTACTTATCAGAACATCAGAAAGCTGTGAAGTGGTGTGTTTTATAGGAAACAGACACTGCCAATCCGCCCCCGCATGGCAATTCGGGCCGGCAAGGATGCCAAGTTGTGATTTGTCAACTCAGCTGCTTTTCACAGGAGATTCAAGTCCTCTCTGTGTACTGTCATAAAGCACCCAACACATCCACTTTCCCTAAATATTTCTGGGCAATCAGTACAATAAAAAATATTATTTTACTAGACAACGAACACACTTTACTAAATCCATGATTACTACTTAGGACTACAGTAAAACACTGCGAAGAAAAACCTACATTTTTTGATGTTTGGCAAAATAGATTCTTATAGTTTGGAGTACTTAGTGGAGGTTTAGGCTAACTAGGTTCTTAATTAGGTTCTTAATTTTTATGAAGAAGGATACTGTTAGCAAAAATTGCTATAAATGGTATTTGTCCGTCATAATAGGCATTTATTTACCAAAAATCTAACTAAACTAGGTTAACAGCCAGAAGATATGCATTTTTCAACAATGATAGTATACATTATACATTTATTATACATGAACGAAGCTCTGAATAACCATATTAAAGCCAGACTTTTGGCCAAGATGTTTATGAAAATGTAGTCTAACCCCACATATAAGAACCTGTTGATTTTTCTTGGCTAAACTGGTTCTTATATTTTGGAGTATTAAAATGACAAATTTTTGCCAGCAGGTTCTTAAACCCTAGGTTCTTCTTCGCGGCATTTTACTGTAGTTATTATTAATTATTATTGACTGAATGCATAAATGGCGGCCAAAAAAATGTTCTTTTGTTTCTGTGCTAATTAGCCTCACTAGCCTCGTTTGCATGGACAAAATACAAAAGAATGGTTGAGAGAGAGTCTCATTAGCTCATTAACAAAAGAATACATTTTTGGCCGCCACTTATGCATTCGGTCAATTGGACAATCGCACTCACGTGAACTATGCAAACTTGTTTGAATTTGTTTACAAATGTCACTGTTGACTTCACCGCTACTCCCGAAGTCTTGTAAGTTCTTCAGCAGATCCAAGAACGTCAGCCGTATGTTTCTGCTTTGGGCGAAGTCTAAGAAAGCTGATACGTGCTCTTCATTTACAGAGCACCCTTTCGTCAGAAACAACGAAACCAAATTCGCATCGACGCCATCATCAAGTCGAATACTGTAGGAAGGAACAGCCACTTTTCGCTGCGTTTGGGAACTCGCTGCGATCTCAACTAACTCTACCATGGCCATCCACCATGGAGAGGAAAACATGCTATCAAATCGAGCACGAATAGTTTTCTCGCCCTGAGAGACT
>NC_090888.1:68160043-68177543 GCF_036669925.1 Montipora capricornis | reverse complement strand
ACGCATTTCAGTGCATTTCTCTGTCGTACTTAATTAGTCTCCTTCGAAACGCGCCTCCGTGACATCGCAAAAAAACGGCCGAGACTATGCCGTGCTCTGCCAAACAACAAGGTGACATCACCAAATTTTAGGTTTTGACGAAACAATAAAGCAGACATTTTCTGTTTACTTAGCTCCTGGTATACTTTAACACCGTCCGTACCCATCCAGTTACACGATAGTTCGCCTGTACTGTACAACGCGAACAATCTAGCATGCGTAGCTGACTGCGTAGCTAGAGGTACTGCTGGCGCGGAGAATGGAGAGGCCTCCCCATTCTCCGCGCGGCTTCACCGCTCGATAATTTGCCTCTCGCTCCAACAATTAAGCACGCGCGTTTTTGAGACGCGGACGGCGACCGGAAGAGAACATTTCGCGTGCCAGGACAGTCTCTCCCAAATTTTTATACTAATCATCTGGAGAAAAGATACTTAGCAATGTAAATGTGGTTGTGCGAAGAAGACAAGTTAAAAGGGAAAACAAATCACTTCCGATTACCGTTCGCGTCTCAAAAACGCGCGTGCTTAAGCTCCCTAACACCGCCAGCTATGAACGCTAGGAACAATCACGAAATACTTACGATAGTACAAAGTTATATTTCGGAGAAATGTTTTCGTTGACATTGCCGTTGCCTTGCTTAAGGACGGTGCCTACTAATTGAAAGGTATTTTTGCCCCGGTTTATGATTATGCGGGAAATGGAGATCTTAACAAGTGTTATTGAAATCCAAAAAGAAAATTGGGGGTAACCACCCATTTTTCAAAGATAATTAATGAACAATATTTGTAAAAAGCTTTAAAATACAAAGCCATATATGGCGTTCTTTCTCAAATTGAAGCTTAATTATGTCTGAAAAATGCATGGTTGCCCCCAATTTTCTTTTTGGATACCAATAAAACTTACTAAGATCTACTTTCTCTGCATAATTTTAAACCGCGCAAAAATATCCCTGTATTAGTAAGCATCACCGATAGGAAATCCGAGTACCTCGAGATGCGCAGAACATATGCGCAATAACAATAGTAGGCACCATCCTTAAACTCTCTCATTCCAGAACAACCAGAATCAGTCTGCCCAAACTTTGCGATTATGAGCGACTTGCGCCGTCAAATTTAAGCTTGTCTCATAGCTTAATCGCGGAAACCACAATCAATGTATTTAATCTTGCCAGCAATGTGGTGAACTTATGTATTCAAATCCTGGCCAACACCCAAAGGCTGACCACACTTATATAAACTGAACAGCCTCTCAATTTCAAAAACGAATCTAATTTGGAAAAGTTGTTCCAGAAAGAGAGTCAAATCAACAGGCCTTTTTCGATATATTAAAATTCAGCTTGAAAGAGAGGTTTAGAGGACAAAGACAAAGGAAAGTGGATGATATGTAAATATATTTCACATTCATTCCAACGTTTTTCTATTGTTTTTGTCCTAACTGCCTCACTATGAACCTGAATATTTGATATTTCGAAAATGGCCTATTCGTACTCAGACTCACCGTATGAAGCAGAAAGACCATCTCTCTCCCCAGCCCCCCACCTCAGATGAATGAAGGGGGTAGTTTCTAAAGAAACTGTGGTGCTGCGTCGGTGGGGAAGTAGTATACAAAAATTTGGTTTTATCAACGGAGCTGATAACGTAAATTGGCCACCGTACAGAGATTCTAAAAGCTGACGTTTCGAGCGTTAGCCCTTCGACAGAGCGAAGGGCTAACGCTCGAAACGTCCGCTTTTACAATCTCTGCACGGTGGCCAATTTACATCATCAACTCCGTTGATAAAACCAAATTTTTGTATACCCTCACCTCAGAGGTGACTTTCCTACTTCCACATGAAACTAGTATGATTTCCTTATTTCACTATGTCTCTATCGTGGTCAGCCAAAGTTATGAATGTGATTTACGTTTAATGCTTCGATTTAAATTTCCCTAATAAGCTATAACGGGTCCATGGACACATGTTAGAAAGAGAGCAAATGAGTAGCAGGGGTAGGCAAAATGCCCTTTTTTCTTCGTAACCGGAGCCCAGTGCTTAACTTGTCATCATTTCACTCCTGCGCACATTGGAAATATGAGCGAATGGACGCCACTTTAACAAACACTTTGAACCACAGAAGATTTCAGCGAAAATTAAAAGCGAGTGTCCAGTGTTTCTTCAGTCTCCTGGGTATCCTCGCTTACTTCAGCGGATAGCTGGAATGTGCTTACGTCGGTCGAAGTGTCCTTTATATCTTCTGGGTTCACATCCGTTGTTTCTGTTAGCACGGATGCCAAGCTCTGAGCTTGAGCGTTATCTCCTTCCTCTGCTTCATTGCCTTGATTGTTATTCGCTTCCTCCTTCTCTGAAGAATCTTGCCCATCGGCGACCACCTCCAGTCCTTCGATGCTTTTCTCTCCCTGGTTTGGTACAGCTTGTTGTTTGCCTATATTGTCATTACCGGCCTCCTTTTCTTCCTTCGCATCGTCTGATATTTTTCCCTCCAGCTTAGCATCCACGTTCTCTTGGTCTTGCTTTTCACTCTCCCCTCCCTCACCAGCATCTCCATCCCCTTCCTGCTCGTTCACAGAGTCCTGCGGAAGAAGCTCTTCTAACAGACCTGAGTTGCGCAGTTTCCAATCGTATATTGACTTTCTATTTATTTCTGGTTGGTTAAGAAGGTCATCCAGTTCGCCTAATTGTCGCTCTTTATCCTGTCAAGAAATGGATATAGGCAATTTTCACGATGGCGTCATTTGACTGCAACTACCACAATTCAGTTTGTTTTTCTTTTCATATTTAAATTTTGTATTTCCAGTGGGGTAAAAATAACAATAGCTCTAATTAACATGAGACAAGCGAAACCTGAAGGATTCTGGTACTTGTAGTCATATGGCGTCATCATGCAAATGTCCTATTGCTACACATTATCACAGCTAAAAAGTTAGTTTAGGTACCCTTATAGTCCTAGGAAATCCCAGTGGAAAACAAATGAGCGTTTGCCCTTGTATGGCAATGGCTCACTAAAAGAAAGAGAAAAAGTCCAACCCCGGTGGGAATTCCGCCAACGACTTCCCGGTTATATCACATTTACGACTAAAAATGGCTAAAAATATCTGAATTTGCTTTGGAATTACCATATGGTTTAAGGACTCGGGACAGTAATTAAGATAGTGTCGAAAGGATTAAGCAATCGCATTGGCTTTGCTTATTCAAAGAGCGCGCGTTGGATGTGAGATTTGGTTATGAGATAGGGATTTAAGATCTACGATGCGGTCGTCAACGAGAACGCGACAAAACTACAATAATTAATATCACTGGCTAAAAGGGGAAACAAATTCGTGCTGCTCGTGTGGCACGTATTTTTGCGGCGCTCTGCACAACAACTACATTAAATCACCAAATTTGAGGTTTTGGCGACATCGCGAGCGTAGAAATGTGAATCTCTCTGTCTCTATTTTTACTCCGAAACCACTCGTACCAATTTACTTTTAGGATATTTCGCTCACAATGTACGACGCCAACGAAATGGACTAATCGCGAAAAACTTACGATATTGCATAGTTATACTTTGAGGTGTCGTTTTAGTCGATCTAGCCGTCGTAAATCTTTAAGTCCCTAATAAATGAGCAGCGAGGCGTGTAGGGTTCAGTTGGCTCTAACCAGTCTCATAATTAACAAGCGCGAATGGAATGATTAATTTTCACACGAGTGAATTAGATAACAGTGCTGTTATAGCATGGGTGGGGCTCCTATTTTTAGAATACCCGTTCCCGCGAAAATCAGTTGTCATGTCCCTGAAAAAAACATGGCAGAAGCAGTCACGCGTGACATGGCTTCTTCTGATTGGTTGAAATTGGCGGCCCTTTGTTTGTTTCGTGCGCAAAGTGTATCTAAAAATAAATCCAATTGTGACTGTGCTGGAGAAAGAGCGCAAAGTGATAGATCAACACTCTTATCTAATTCACTCTTGATTTTCATTAAATTCTGAACGCTTGGACACTTGGCCAATCAATGTGGAACCTCTCAGTTCAACTAACCTTAAGTATCCTTTCCAATCCGCGCAGCTTAACCATCGCCTTGTCGCCATCCCTCGCATGTGAAAACGCCCGCATTCTTTCAGCACTATCCCACAAATGGTCTCCAACAACTGACAGCCGCGCTTTTTTGATATTATGACACAATGTCATCAACTCATCGTCTTCGGGCAAAGATTTGATGGAACCCGCGTCACTAGAAGTTGACTTGATAGTCTCTCTCTCGCTGGATGTTGACTTCCTTGTTATTCGCGTCAAGGTCGAGGATAGCCGTTTTGTTGACTTTTCTTCCTCCTCGGGCTCTGGTGCAACAGACCAAGTCTGCTTCCGATCTAACGAAAAATACCACCTGGTTTTGCCGGATGGGGATTCGAGAGGAACAGCACTTGTGTCCGGAGTTTCACTTTCAACTAGGACACTGGACTCGGATGACACTACCTCGGATGCGATCTCTTTGACATCTGTATTTGAAGTGTCTTTCGGTTCCATTCTAACCTCAGATACCGCTGAAGCTGCCCTGGCGTTTTCCGATAATTCCAAAGCGGTTTTCTCCGTTTCTACGTCACTTTCTGTCATTGAGACTCTTTTTCCTCCATCTGTCTTATCCGCATCTGTGGTCGAGTCTTGCTTTTCTGTTTCGACCAAAACTTCCTGCGGAACCTCGGAACAGTTTTTACTCCTGTTTTCAAGTAAAACAGCAGGTGTTGCATCTTTCGAGCTTTTGTCTGAAGGTATTTGTGGTTCAGGCGGCGATATTTCACTAGCAAGCGTAGACTCTACGATGACTCTCTCTTCTTCAACAATGATCTCACTAACTACTGCAGTGTCAGTGTCAGCATTTTCCGACGATTTATGCTCTCCGTCTTCAAATTTCTCCTCCGATGCTTCGTCTGAAGGTTCAGAAATAAGCTGTGAGTCGCTGGGTGCTAAATGCTCATTGCTAGGTGCAGGGGGCTCGTCTCTAAGTGTAGAAAGTTTATCAGTACACGCAGGAAGTGCAACGCTAACTGCCGAGGGTGCGTCGTCAGGTAATTGTACTTTCCTGCTAGGGTCCGTTGGTGCCACGGGATTCTCACTAGGTACAATTTTATCGCTACTTGTGTCCGAAGGTGTATCACTTTGAACTGGTTTTTCACCACCTAAAGACAGAGGTGCATTGCCAGGTAATTGATCATCGTTGCTTAACTCTGCTTGTGTATCACTAGGTGCAGGTTTGTCATCACGAGGGACCAAAGGTGCATTGTTTTGAGCTAGTTTTTCACCGCCAGACAGAGGAGGTGCTTCATCCGGTGATTTCTGCTCATTGCTAGGTTCAGAGGGTGCATCATGAGGGGTGTCACCAAGTGCAGCAGTTCGTTTACCTATCTCCTGTATTTCCGGGAAATTGCTGACAGACGCAGGAGGCGAACTCCGCCGGGAGAGCTTTAGTTGTTCGTTGTCTTCTAAAAGGTCATGACGGCTAGGGATAGCTGTAAGAAATAATGACCATATGCTCGTTAAATTATGAAGTAGACGAACAGGGGGACCATTTAAAAGAAGTATCCTCGTGGCGAGCACACCAAACTCTCGTCTCCTAGGAGTGCGGAGATCAAAAACGCTGGGAATGAGATTGCGAGTAAGATCAACGATAGCTTGGGGCCTTGATATCACTAGCTTGGTATTTAGCCAAAGACATTTCACGCGACTGTCTGAACCAATCAAAAGCTATCTCTGCTTCCCACGCACGGCGGCGCCGGCTACATAGAATTCCTGCGATTTATGGTTGATTTATTTTCGGTCCTCTGCTACAATTCACAAGACTACTTAGTACAACGACAGCAACAAAACTGCTTCAAGCGGACCTGGTTCCACTTACCCAGAACGGAGCTATGCCGTTGTGCAGATGAAGATCCTGTTCTTTTTCGCAGTGTCACTTCACCCTTGACTGTCATATGGTGATGCTTTGGCTTCTGAATGATCTCTCCTCTAGACGCAGATGTTAGCACTCTCAGCCATTTGTCCATATCTTCCTTACTATGTGCCATAAAAATTGACGCTTGCGGCTTAGAGCCAGGCTCTTCACACTTGAAACAGCTTATAAATAAAAAAAAACATTTAGACCGTGAGTGGAGAACTGAAAGCTATTTTACCACTGTAATTGTCATGCAGGCCAGAGGAACAAGCAACAAACATCCCGGAACACGGGAGGTTTTGAATCGCCTGACACATCGTTGTTGATCGTATACATTTGTATCCATAAAGTTGGGAAACTAAGATAACGACAAAGGGAAGATAAGGGCCAAGATAAAAAAAATTACAAAACAATCCCTTGCACATTCATTAGACATTTCGGTACACTTCTCTGCTCAAAATGATCTACTGGCAGAATATCTCTTTACAAATACTTTCTGTTGAAAAAGATCTTTATCTTTATTGAATACTCTCAAGCAGACGTGAGAAGTGTACAATTCAATACTAATGAAAATAAACTAATACTAAATAAGACCAAACTATGCTATGCAATATCATATTACATTTAGAACACTCAAAATTAGAAAATTCAATAGCTACACAAAGCCAAAAAGGCACCTATTTATAAAGCAGCGCTTAAAGCGTTCAGACCTGACTTGTGGCAAAATGTAGTTATGACCTCTCTCCCGATGGAGACATTAAATTTCAAGCACGTTAATTGACTGAAGAGATGTGTACTTGTGTATGGTGGTTCCGGCGTACTCGGAAAAAGTCAAATGTTCTAATCAGGAATGGAACCAACAACTTTCTGTTATTAGTTAATTAGGACGCTCTGCCACCATGTCAGCTGAACAAAGTTAAATGGCCTGGTTCTCAGGACCCTCCTGAAGCTCAATGGTAGAACATTCGAGCTGGTGATCAGAATGTCATGGCCACCGGAACAACACCTTGTGAAATAAAGGTAATTAAATGCACGCCCAGCGTGTTACCCTTCCCGCTATTTTTAGGATAGGGCGAATACAGCTCTTTATTTTAACTCCAGGAACAGCATTAAGGGTAACATTAATTGCCTGTATTCCAAGACGCACATGATGTTGAAGTCGGGGGGGAGAATACGGGGGTAGTTCGAGACGCTTTTTGAAATCGGCATGCATCTAATTACTTGACTGTATATCTGGACATATTATTCGATGGAGCAAAAAAAACCCTTTGTTTTTCACAGCTAACAAGGTCGTGAATGGAACATCAATGACAACAAGTGACGTCAAGAAGTGATATCTTTGCTGTAGTGTATTTAGAGTATTCTTAACACTGTTTCTCGGACAGCACCAGTCCACTTACTTTGAAACGGGAGTTCACAAGTACATGTGTAAAGATAATAGTCGTTTTGAGTAACTGCAATACTTACAAAGGTTTCTTGCTTTCGCGCGCTTCAGTCACTTTTGCTCCTTTCATGTTAATCAGACCACTGGCTTCCGGATCAAAAGCAGTCTTAAAGTAATAGAGTTTGCCATCCTTCAACACAACCCACTTGCGCTTCCAGCCAGTAAGGAAGAGCATTCCTCCTGCATTAGGTACATAAATGTTGTTTTCATTATTTGTATTACAATGACACAGCAATAAACTGAGATGATAATTACCATTATTAACACCATCACTTTGTTATTACTTTGTTGGCATGTCCTAAGTTACATTATAAAATAATTAGAATAGTACGCGCACTCTCATTGATCAATAGCTGTGTTTAGATGAGAGTATGTAAACACGGGTGTGACATCACACAAATTTTGATTGGTTGTGTTGTCAGACATGTGTATTTTGATTTGCTGGTAAGAAATATGAGTGTTTATCAAGAAAATCTCTTTCAATCAAGAAGTAAAAGAACCAGCATTTTCCTTCATTTGTGTGAACTATTTTTGAGAAATATTTTATAAAAGCAATAGAGGACTTTTTTCCGTGTTTCCGTAGCCTCATCACAACACTCGGGGGAGTTGGGGGAATTTGAGACAGTTATGCAAACCCTTGACGATAACTGTCTCGAATTCTCCCAACTCCCCCTCATGTTTAGATGAGGTTATGTAAACACAGAAAAAGTCCTCCATTGCTTAAATACATGTTTGACATAAAAGCATGCAAAAACTTAATTATTTTGAGAAATGGAGAAAAGATGATAAAACAATATTATTAGCAGTAGTAGTATCATCATCATCATCATCATCATCATCATCATCATCATTATTATTATTATTATTATAATTACCGGTATGACTGGTTTAGTAAGATGTTACAGGAAAGTTTGTATTGTTTCCAAGAGCAAGACACACCCTGCCGCCTAAGGTTTCAAGAATTTTTCTAATAATCTTTGCCGTGTCCAGAAGTGTGGCCTTCTGCATTACCTCTATGCTACTTTTCAAGTTGAGTTTTTCAACCAGCTTTCCAAATTTTATGAGATCGTTCCAAAGGCCCCAATGACAATTGGGATAACTCTCACTTCTTTGAGTAGCCAGATCTACATGTATTTCACTTCCCCATGTAGTTCACGATAATTTTCTATCTTCTCAGCAATATAAATAATGTCGCATGTGCTGTCCTTCTTGTTCACTACAAGTAAATCTGGCCTTCTGTGAACAATCAGATGATCCATCTGGATGTTAAAATCCCACAGAATCTTCACATTCTCATTCTTCGTAACTCCTTCTGCTCTGTGGTTGTACAACTTCCTCTCCTAACAGGCCATGTTTCTGACATAGTTCCAGATGCACAAGCCACTATAATTATTATTATTATTATTATTGTTATCCTTATCATTATCATTATCATTATCAACAATAATATTCTGTCATCAATTAATGCTAATTTAGCCATCCATAAATCTAATATCACACTCTTATGGCGAGGCCCTACCCTTCTTTGAAAGCCATCCTTCATGATCAGCCTCGCCCAGTCCTCGGCATGACACTCTGTGGTCATCTCTGCCTTTCTGAATGGTTATTTCAGGAGAATTTTCTGGGGTGCCAATCACCTCCACCTCTTTTGCACCTAGCAGAGAGTTGGGTGATTTTTGGTTAAATGCATGGGGCACATAGGGGGGTATGATTTCATTGATGCAAAAATAATTAATAATACTGACGTTTATGGAATGCATTAGAGAGAGAAAGAGTTCAACTTTGTGCCAGTATTATTATTGTAAACTACTAAAAAACCTCTCCTTTTAACTCCTTTCTCTTCTGAAAGCTACAGCAAGAGGCAAAATTGGTGTGACACTTCCATTAAAAAGCACCTTTTCTACTACGAAAACCACCGATCTGTGGAATGGGTGGAAATTTATGTGTCTCTGCCCCGCCCACTTTCACTTGTAAATAGTTCGAATTCTTGAGAGGTATTGGCAGAACTGGGCGCATATGGAAGGCTCTATAATTGTGGAAAAGCTCTCGAAGGAGACTTGAGAATGAAGATTATACAAGACATTATCAGAAAAGGGGGAGACTTCACCACAGGTTTCTTTGTGGAAAGTGTTTCTGCAATTGCCAAAGAAAAGAGAGATAACATTTGAAAATGTGTTTTTCCATTGTTGCAGTTGTCATAGTACACCTTAAACCTGTGGGAAAGGAATTTCATCAAAATGTTTAACGAAAGTGGGCGGGGCAATAACTCGGTAATTCGGGCTAATTCCACAGATCGGTGGTTTTTGTAGTAGCTTTCAATACCCACCGAATCTAGAATTCCAATCTTTCCCACTTTCCCCTCCATCTCCCCCTTTCAATGAACATTGACTGTTCAAGTTTTTCAGCATTATTTTGTATTGCTAGCAACATTGATAAGAGACGTGGGGGAAGGGGGGGGGGGGGGGGGTGGGGAGGAGATATTAGGTAAATTAATAATGCTCCAAGAAGGTGAAGTGTCTACATTGCTTTTGCAACCAGTTGTAGCTCTACAGCTGTTTATGGTACGTAACAAATTAGCAGAGGTAAATCAAGCTACAAGTCTACAAAATGCTTGAACTTGTACTTGTGATGTACTGACTACTTGCCTTCACCATCTCTTTCTGCGTAACTAATTCTCATATGCATGTGGCGTGTAGGGCTATAAGAGGTATTCCCTGCATTCCTGGGAGTTACTCGTGGCTCTGTTAACTCAGTGGCTTCATCCTGACCTTCTAAAGAACCTGAAGATTCTGCATCTCCTAAAGAAGGAACAACATTCTTATTTACATAAAAGTCTCTGCAAGCAAGCTTACCGGAAGTCATGCACATGGCGAAAAAACACTTGAATGGTCAGTATTTCATTTAGTAAACATTGTCTCCAATATGCAACAAAACAACTCAAAATAATGAATTTATCATTTTAAGTGACGTTGAAATGATTTTTTTTTTTGCAATTTGAAGGCTCAATAATTTGCATAACAAGCAGTGTATATATGTATTACCAGTAATATTTAAAAAACAAACATGATAATTATACAAGCTGAAAAACTTGTTTGGCTTCCGTGCAAGCCACTTTTTCTACATTTCATCCACATTTAAATTATGAAGAGCACATTCCACTAAAGAATTTTAGTTCTGATTAATAGCCCACTTTCGATATATTAAAATTCAGTCCAAAACAGAATGCATCATCTTTAGGCTCTGGGGAATAAACTCATTCAATTAAATCCTTATATTTATTCCCCAGACCCTCGAGATGATGTCTTTTGTTTAGGACTGAACTTTAATATATCGAAATTGGTCTATTTGGCAGCAACTTGCCCATATTTTACAAACTAACCAGAAAATGATAGCCATCAAATGTTATTTTTGCCTTGGGTCCTTGTAATAGTACTTTATTGAACAAAACCTTAAAATTAAAAGAAAAATAACTCCCTTGCAGCTATTAGACATGACGGGTATGATCTCAAATCTTACTGTCTTTATTGGGCATTGTTTAAGCTACTGTTTCACAAACAAAAGTGCTTGCTCATACACACTAAATACATGTACATGTAACTCCAATATACATGTAGGTGCATTTTGAAAACATGTTTCCAAACGCACTTGCGTTTACAAGGGTCTTTTTTATAAACGCATTAAAAACGTGTAACAAGGACACTTATCTCTGACCTGTACTGTACAGTACTGTACCTGTTTGCATTGGAGTTTCATCGTTCTTTGGTTCTTCAGGTTTTGGTTTATCATTTCCTGTTTCCCCTTCAGCAGATGATACGTTACTGACTTCAGTCTTGGGTTGTGTCAAATTTTGTTCCACCTGTTGAACCTCTGGTTGACTATCTTTAGCAACAAAAGCAGTTGTTTCCTCTGCTACTTTCTTTACAATCTTGCTGGTCTCTTCAGCCTGCAATGTCTCTTGTGACAATTCTTGAATATTTCCAGACACAGTTTTCTCTATGTCTGTCTTTTCTTTTACATTTTCCTTGGCTTCTGGATCCTCTCCAACAACTGCTGTATCAACTTTGTCTTTGTCTTTGTCAACAATTTCCGAAACTCCACTGTCCGTAGTTTCATCACCAGCTGGATGATGATCATCCTCTGTTACAACCTTTGGTGGCACAGTCAAGTCTTGTTCTCCCTTGGCTGCAGCACCATCAGATGAGGTGCCTTGCTCTGTCCCGCTTGCTTCACCTGACAACTGCGCTGACGAATCCACATGCTGAGACTCCTCTATTTTGTCTTCTTTTTTCTCAACAGTCTTTCCTTCAGAAGGACTTGTGGATTTCTTGCTTTTCCTCCGAGCAAAGAAACCTCCAAATATACCAGCAGATTTACTCTTCTTTGCTGTAGGTACACCACTGGAATGCACCTCTTTCCCAGTTGAGCCTCTGGATTCCGAAGTGCTTTGCACAGCTTCCTTTGAGTCTTCATTCTTGGGTCCTTCAGTACTCCCATCACTGTTTTTCACATTTTTTGCTGCAACCGAATCCTCTGTGACATCCTGAAGGTCTTTCTCATCTTGCTTTGGCTCATCTTCAGCACCTACTGTTTTGGCTTTAATGCCTTCCTCGTCCACTTTCATGACATCTTCTTGTTCAACAGCTTCTTCTTCATCTTCAGTTCCTTTCTCAGTTTTGATAACACCAACATTTTCCACATCTGGATTTTTCTCATTCTCTAATGGCTCAGCAGTGTCTTTCTCTGTTTCATTTGCACTGTCAACACCAGCAACAGAACTAGCCTCAGATGGTTTCTCTACATTTTCCTTTTCCGAATTCTCTGCGACAGTAGCAGCTTCAGGTAATCCTTTCTGTTCTTTATTTTTATCTCCTTTACCATCAGTGAATGGACCTGCAGGATTTTCTGGCCCTCCTTTTAACTTTTTTGGTCTCCCAAGCAGAGAACCTAACACAGTTTTCTTTTTTGGAGGGGTCTGTGGGCTTCCTTGTCTAATTGGTTTGTGCTGTCCTTTTGGAGAGCTGAAATTGAAGCAATGGGATTACGTGAGATTCAGTTTAGGAACAAGGTAAGGCTTGAGTGCACAGTTCTTCCTAGCTATATACTGTACATAATCATAACCAAGGTTTGTGAATACAAAACTCATTTTTTTGCTCTTTTTGCATCCGTTTTTAGCAACAAGGATGGCTCAGAAATGCCCAACCTTATACATTTGTGTGCTACTCTTATTTGATGACTTCACTGTGTCAGTTATTCGAATGGTTTCTGAGCTCTTTCCTTCATGTACACTTATAATAATAATATTGCGAAAAAGCTGAGTGACAATAAATAAACTGTACTGAACAATCCATGTCCAGAATAAAATGGACACAGTTTGGCCCCATCGAGGACAGCTACATGTAACCTTTTCTCTTTTTAGAGTGACCCTTACAGATCGTACTCTGTTGAATGACAGATGATTTTAATTATCTACAGGGGCCAGTTGAGGTGTAAATGTAACCACAGATCTGTGGAATGGGTGGGAATTTACATGACTCTGCCCCACCCACTTTCGCTTGTAAATAGATTAAATTCTTAAGAGGTATTGGCAGAACTGAGCACATATGGAAGGCTCCATAATCGTGGAAAAGCTCTCGGAGGAGACTTCAGAATGAAGATTATACAAGACATCATCGGAAAAGAGGGAGACTTCATCGCAGGTGTCTTCGTGAGAAATTTTCTAGGATTGCCAAAGAAAACAGAGATGAATTTTGAAAACCTGTTCTTTCATTGTTGCGGTCGTTATAGTACACCTTAAGTCCGTGGGGAAGGAATTTCATCAAATGTTTAACAAAAGTGGGCGGGGCAGTAACTTGGTAATTCAGGCCCATTCCACAGATCGGTGGTTTTTGCAGTACATCCACTCAAAAACGAGGCACTGTACACGTATTATGTCCCCTTCAGCCCCCTCCTCAGAGTGACAGTTCTAGATTTTACTCTTTCTAACAACGGACAATTATTTTATTCTTCAATGGAGGCAGGTTCACGGCCAAAAAGGGTTAAACTATGTACAGCCTGTACTACTGTTTAAATATAGGTTCTATTACTTATCCGACTCTCATTTTATGACATAAGGGACTGCAACACAAAGTTCCATGCAAAAAAATAAAATAAAATAGTACAGGGGAAATCTTAAGTCCTTGGCCAATCAAATTAAAGACTTTTGCATTATTAACTTCCCAGTCAAAAATATTATTTGTTTAGTAAACATGCAAATGTGCTGTATAATCACATGGGTAACACATACGATGAGCTGATTGGCATTCTGTGCACCACGCCCCCAACAATAGTGGTCGAATAACTGATACTCTCCTCAGATGTGGCTGAGATTTCAGGTTTGGTTGGGGTATCCTCTGGTTGATCGCTTGTGTACCATTTTGTTCTGGATCTTTTAGAATCATCTTCCTGTTCCTGGTGGTAAAATTCCAAGGGCGTGAGAAAATAAAACCTAAAAAATTCCTCCAGGGAATCTCAACATAATTATTATTCATGTGTGCAAAATATTAATGAAGTCTTTCAATAACTTCAAATCCAATTTGTGAACTTGTTTCACTGGCCACCAGAGTGAATCAAGATCTACTATTTCACTGCTTTTTTTCCAGACCCCTCTGGTTGATTAAAAGTATTCTTCTTCTCAAGAGGCCAACCTAGCTTTGGCATAAATTTGTGTTTTATTTATCACTTAGCAATGATAAACATTGCACATTTTTTGCAATTATAGTCTTGTTTAAAACTTGAAAATAATTATCATAAAATCACTCCTTTCAGTTACTATTATAAACTTCCAATTTTTGTCAATAATTGCTCGAATCCCAGCATACATGTACAACATTGCTAACAGCCAATAAATTTAAATTTGAAACTGAGTTAACCTTGGCTTCAGAAAATTTAGTAAACTTGAAATTAATTCAATATCACAGCAGGACAAAATTTATTATTATTATTATTATTATTATTATTATTATTATTATTATTATTATTATTATTATTATTACTATTATTATTGTTGCTACATACACAAAACAGTACTGATGGCTTCAGAACCAAAAAAGAGCTAACAAATTTTAATAAGTTGAAAAGGCTATAAAATTATTTACTGTTACTGATTTCTACCTTTATAGGAGAAGTTTCACTTCCGGCAGCAACACCAGCAGGTATTGGTTGGTCTGGTTTTGTTTCATTTTCATTTGATTTTTGTTTCAGAGCATTCGGTGAGCTGTCTGGGCTTGCTGCTGATTTATCTTCAGTGCCAGGCTCTGAGAAGATCAAAAGCAAACAATAGTGAATGTCAATGAGGTTGCTTGAGAAATTGTGACAGCCGCAGAGAGCAAAATTAAATTAATTAAAGACATCCTGTAAAACCTACATGTACAATTTAGCACACAGTTGTCATGATACTTCTTCAATAGGCACAAGTACAGTTTCTCAATCTTCTGGTATGTCTTCTATTTTATTTGAGTTACCAGTTAATTTAGGCAAAGTGGCACATGAGCCACTGGGTGCCTCATGTCTTAAGAAACCACATGAAGGGTGCAAACTGCAGATTGCAGGTTAAGGTTGCAGGTCATTGTTTCACCATAGCTGAAACAACCCAAACCTTTACTAATGGTAACATTAGACCTAAACACTATGCTTTAGATTAATGTGGCTGGGTTAGGATTAGGGTTTGTTTGTACTCTGTCTCTTGTGTCTAAGTCTCACTCCCAGGAGTCAATGGATTAATAATTAAACTTGACAGCAAAGTGGACAGCATTGAACTTGCACGCTGATTGGCTACTCAAACTCCGGATATCCTTTGCTATTCACCCCCGAGCAATTCGTGTGAAATGTGGGCCTGAAAATGTTGTAATCTTTGCAGGAATAAATGAGTTGAAATCATCTTTTTGTGCTATATTATCTCACTGTTTCAGAATAAAACAGCTATTCACCTCAGAGTCTGTGGCTAGGGGTAGATATTTACCAAGCTACATGTACTACACTACAATACACTACACTACACTCCCACTTCAGTGAATAGTTGTCAAGTTTTTCCACACAAAATAAATAGTGCTCTCTGTATCACTGTTAGGTTTACACTGTACCTAACAATGATTAGCTAACCGGATTGGCTAACCTCGGAGGCGATTAGCCAAGTACTATTCACCTGCAAGTAGCTGGAGTGTTATATTTGAAATTTCCGACCATATTTCTCAATAATAAAGTACAGTAGTCTTTTTTTTGCTTTTTATTCAGCTCGTGTGGTTCATGTACATTATTATTCACCTCTGTGTCGGTGACATAATAATTATTATTCACCTCCACTTTGATGAATATTATGGTTAAATATTAACTCTTACATGTACTTGTATAAGTAAAGATAACAATTTTTGATGAGTTTCCTTTTTGTAAAAATATTAATTTAAAAAGTGCAAACTATGGATTCTAGGAAATTCCAATTGGCTCGGAGTGGTTTCATTGCTAAGTGATTGAAATTTTATGCTAATTATCAACTTGCTCTGCTTGTTATGTACATGTAAAACACCTGAGCTAGTATACTCATTTGAAGTTGATGAATTCATGAATGATGGGGAAGACAAAGACCAGGAGAAAAATTTGTTTTGAACACTGAACCTAAAAAATGTTCTTAAAAGTACTGTGGGTGGAAATACAGAAAAATGTTGAAGTGACTCAGCCTTTGCAGAATTTGCAGCATAAAAGAATTAAGGAAGGTATTTTCATTTAAAACAAATGGATTCCTTCAGCATTAACCCTTTCCAGCCTAAGGATGACACCTGTAGATTTTACTCTGTCTAACGCCAGATGATTTCCCTCATCAACGGGGGCCCCTGCTTCAGGGGTGAAAGGGTTGACAGGTCCACCCAAAAATTTAACCCTTAACTTAAAAGAAGGTTTAATTTTTTTTCAGTTGTCTTTGAATTTAGGGCTTCCGTAAAGTTGAGTTGTATGAAAACTTCAGAGGATGTAATAAAACTGCAGGTTGCAGGTTGCAGGTTAGAGTTGCAGGTCATTGTTTTACCACAGCTGAAACAACCCAAACGTTTACTAATGCCAACATTAGGCCTAAAAAAATAATGTTTAACCCCAAGGTTAGTGTTGCTTCAGTTATGGTACATGTAAAAGAGTGAACTGCAACCCTAACCTGCAACCTGCACTTTACACAACCCATGAAAACTCATTGCTTGATTAAATCCAGCTGTCAATTTGTTTGGACAGTCATATATTTCATACCAGTGTTCATCTGGCCCCAGTTGCTTAAACGATGGGTAGCGTTACATGTACCTGTGGGACAAATCACTATCCAGTGGATAAGTCATAGCGAAACCATTATTGTACTATCCAATGGATAATAATTTATCCAGTGGATAGCATTATCCACATTTTGAGCAACTGAGGCCTGGACTATTTACAGTAACTTGGTTCCATGAGTCCAGATAATCGATGTTTGAATGTAATTATTTTATATAATTGTTCTAAACACACAAACAGGCCATTTAAAATACCTGTTTCAGCTACTTTTGTCTTCTCCAAAGTATGACCTTCAAGCGGTTCTCCATTCAGAGCTTCTTCAGACATGGAAGGATCTTCTTCTTCTTCTTCTTCAGGTTTCGTGTGATTGTTCCCCACTTCACCCACTCCTGTTTCTCCATTTACCTCCAAAGAAAGTTCAGATTCTTTCTTTACACCAGAGGCTTCAACATGTTCTCTTTTCATCTCAACTGTGGCAGGTGTAATGCATGTACTCTCTCCATTTTGCTTATCTTCACCATGTTTTACCACACTGGTCTCCAAATCATCTATTGCAGCACTGTTTTCAGCTTCTTTAATTTCAAGTGAGCCTTTATCTTGATGCTCATTTGAACATATACCAGCTCCTTCGCATAAACTCTCTTCAGGATCTTTGTTTTTAGCTGAACTTTCACTCTGCTCATCACTGCTCACCGGAGTCACACTCTCACATTCTTTGCTCTCAGTAGAACTTTGACCTTGCTCTTCTTTTGTTTCCATGGCTACAACCTCGGTTTTTGGTTCAGGATCTTTATTTCTAGCAGCATTTCCATCTTCCATTCCAGTCTCCACGT
>NC_090888.1:68127543-68155043 GCF_036669925.1 Montipora capricornis | reverse complement strand
GTAATAATATTTACCGTTTTGTTACAAATTTAATAACACTAGCTTTAAACTTGTCAACATTGCATGCGGAACGGACCTCAAGAGGCAAACTGTTCCATTCATCCATTCTATAAAAGAACCTGTTTTTAAGTATGTTTGTCCTGGTATATTTCTTTTTTAACGATTTATTATCAAAATGTCCCAGTAAGTAACGGGCCTCTTGGCTATAAAAATCTAAGAATTGAGAAAAGTCAACATCTAAATGGCCATTGAGAGCCTTAAACAAGAAGGTAACATCGACAACGAAACGTCTTTGATCAAGAGTTAAAAGCCTTGAGTTTACTTAGACGGACATCGATTTTAAAATGAACCTAGTTGCTCTACGCTGAATTTTCTCAATTTTGTTTACGTTTCTCTTGGTGAACGGACACCAGACGACTGAGCAGTATTCCAGATTCGATCTGACAAGGGAGAAGTACAAAGTCTTTATAGCAGATTCATCCTTGAGACTCATGCACGTTCTTTTAATTAAGCCTAACGTTCTGTTTGCCTTGGCATTGCAGGCGCGGATTCCAGGGGAGATGAAATGGGAGAACTTTCACCCCCTTTTTCTGAGCCCTCCTTCTTTCTTTTTTTTTTTTTTCGATCATGCTGATGCACAGACCTCAAACACCTCAACCAGGCTTTGGTTGTATTACATTATTACAAAAATTCACCCCCCATTTCAAAATCCTGGATCCGCGTTGCAGTGATCATATCAATATGAGAGCTCCAGGACAAACCATTGTCAGTCAATATTCCTAAACCTTTAAATCCCTTGACCTCCTCGAGAACTGTATCACTCAAATGCACTCTGTTAGTAAACTTGTTTTTTAGTGATTCTTATGATCTTGCACTTTTTGGAGTTGCAATCCATCAGGTTGCGTTGGCTCCAGTGGTAAAGTTTATCCAAATCTTTTTGGAAAAGCATCTGATCATCATCACAGTTTATTACTCGACTGACTCGAAACATCTTTCTATCATCAGCATACAAAGCTATTGTGCTTGCAGAACAAACTACATCGGGTAAATCGTTAATAAACAAAACAAAAAAGAGCGGCCCAAGTATAGAGCCCTGATTCGAGGACTGTGGACTTCCAGACTTGGCGTCACATATGGGTAGATATTGGTTGTGTTTTTCTCCGGGTACTCCGGTTTTTGCCTCTCCTCAAAAACCAACCGTACCTACGATAGTGTCCTCAATTAGTGTCCTAGGGCGAAATACAGTTGACACTTAAAGGAGCAGTGTCACGCTATTTTACTGAAACTTCATAACACTAAAAGACGTCTATCCATCAATGCAGACCAAAAAATAATGCTTCAATTTTCTGACCAATAACTATTGAAGTGCACTGAACCTTTCTTTGTTGTTTGCAGCCAATAATGAAGAGGAAGTGGATTAAAACTTGAGAAAACTGGCCAGTATGCGGCACTGGATTTTTATGGTAGGTACGTTCCATTTTAAAACCTTTTAACTCACTGGTACGGATAAAATCAGGTAGCGCATTCCACAACGTAGCCGAGAAGTTACAAAAATTACTAACGCCGTAACTGGTTGTTATAGGGATGCAGCCAACGTGGCCCGGGTTCGATTCCCAGAGTTTGCTGGTTTTCTCCGCGTACTCCGGTTTCCCTTCTCCTTAAAAATCAGCATTTGACTTGATTTGCGTTAATTGTTACTTTCAGTTTACAGTGTCCCGGCTTAGTGCTCCAGCGCTAGAACGACTAGACACATAAATATAGTTCCTTTCCTTTCTAGGTTTATTGAGGGATAGAATTGAATTCCTCGAAGATCATAAGAAGAAGACTGGAAATTAAAACTTATTTTTCATATACTGCTCACCGCCGATTACAATATATACGTGGGTGGGAGGGCGGGCAGATAAATGGGAGTTGTATACATGTACATTGCTAGAGTGAGATGACTAACGCTCGTGCAAATCTGCCTGAATGTACATCGCGCGGACCAATGAAAAACTTCCAAATGGCATTAGCAATTCAGATTGCATACTTCGAACGGTGTTGGCACACCAAAAACTCCCCCGAGAGAATAAAGTTATCGTAACAATAGAAAATATATTTACGTTCTAATTCGCTTCGCTCAACCGAATGTAAATTACTTTCTGTTTACATTAACACTAAATCTCATAAAGCTCACACAGTATTTAATGGGTAGGTTGCTCAGACAATCAAACAACCGTGAGAAATTAACAAATTATCTTAGGCGACGGGCACGCCCCACATAAACACTTTGGAAAGGTCTACTGCGAAAAAGCTGAATATCACCACTGGTTTTGCTTCTCTTGAAAGGATTGCCCTAGCTGGCACGTGGCATAGCATCTTTTCTCTTCCTTTCTGCAGCACTTTTAGCCTACTTGATTTTCTTTTCGTCTTCAGAGTTTGACGCTAGATCGTCCGATTCGTATTCTTGCACCACAAGCCAACCGCCTTTGTTTCTGTCAGCTAACTTAACGAGCTTCTGCCTCTTTCTGATCTTCTTTCCTTCGTTCGCTAGCCTCTTCATTTTGTCCGGGCTATCAGCCTTGCTGAACATATCAGAGAGAATCGCGTCAACTGACGCGTTAAACTCGAACTGTTTTCTGTTACCTGTGGATTTTAACTCGCAGGCTTCTTTTTCGTCCTTGGACTGTGTCTTAAGTTGCTTGCCGTTCTCGTCGAGCTGTGATGTGAAGTAGGTCTTGAAAAGACCAAATACTTGCTGAACCAACTCTGAATTCGGTTGACCTTGACTCTCTAAAGCTCTCGAAGGTCAGGTCCGGGTTGATTGGGATGCGAGCTTTGTGCGGTCCCCGATGTTGAAGTACCAGCACAACCAAGCGATGAGTCCGTATTTCCTCGAGAGTCTTCTTCGACCATATTTCAGTCAAGCAGATAAGTGCGAGTTGTATAGATTGCTAGAGTGAGATGACTAACGCTCGTTTAAATCTGCCTAAATGTACATCGCGCGAACCAATGAAAACTTCCAAATGGCATTAGCAATTCAGATTAAATACTTCGAACAGTGTTGGCGCACCAAAAACTCCCCCGAGAGAATAAAGTTATCGTAACAATAGAAAATATACATTCATGTGGCAAAAACGGCACAATCTGGTGAGTACCCTCCGTTTGACACAGTCAGTGCTCGAAATTAACGGTCGTCCCAGACGACCAATAAATTATTGTTAACTTCGCACTTCACCCTATCGGAGATTGACAGTAGAAAACCGACAAGTGAGTCGGGTGATGCTTATGTGATTCATTTTCTATTTTTGGCTGGGTTGTATGTCCGTTGATTTTTTTCGGGCAACCAAGCTTTTCATTTTGCCAAAAACTAGTCGCCCGGTAAACTTTCTGGTGAGCATTTTCCCGTATGCGTGTGTTTTGAATATGTGTAGCTTTTTCAAAACATTGTCAGATAGGAAAACGCATGCGATGGAGATCGAAGACTCCATTTTGAAAATGCTAAACCTTAAAACCCAGACTTTACAAAAAAACACAGGCGTACAATTACGTAACGTTTACACTTTCCACCATTGGCAACGTCGACCCAGTTTCGCCAGTCTCGATCGGTGTCGTGTAACAGAAGGCGTAACCGCATCGAAAAAGATGCTGTTACAAATAAAACTGCGTTTGTGTAAACTCTGCCTTAGAACTATGGGTTACTCAAGCTCCAACGCCATATTTCATCTCAGAACAGCGTCATAGGGGGCTTCCTAATGGGCAACCAAATTTATGGGTTTAGTTGCCCGGGTTTTGAAACAGGGACAGCCTGAATTTTTTTAGCACTGAGACAGTGTGACCCCCCACCTTTGAAAAATCCTGGCTACCCCCCTGATGTTCAGTGACAGGAAAATCAGCCCGTGCGATCGCCTTTGGTCGCAGTTGGCTCTTCGCCGCTTTCAGATACCGACTTTCCTCCCGGTACGGCATTTAGGGGGTTGGCCCCTAAACCACATGAGACAGAGCTCACTCCTACAGACAGCTCCAGACCGCCCTTGTCAATTTAGCGTAAGGTTTCAATAGCTTTAATATTCACCGGAAAAGTCGTTTTCTCTCTCATATGGTAAGCACTGTAGTCGCTGAATACACACGCGTCTTGCTAAAGATATTATACGCACATGCGTAAACTTTATTTCTTCTCGAATTTTAGAGTAACTACAACAGCTAGCTAACATCTTCGAGGCATTACATTTACAGATAAAAATCATACCATATACGGCGGATACATAACTAAATATATAATATGTATTTAAACGGATACTTTAATTAAAAAGAAAACCGGCTACACAAATTGTGGCCCTGGATTCTCAATGTAAAACCTGTAAACTCAGTGGTACGGATAAAATCAGGTAGTGCATTCCACAACTTAGCTGATAAGTAAAAAAAGGAATGAATAACATAAGTGGTTGTTCAAGGTTTATTGAGGAGGGACAGAATGTAATTACCGCGAATATTATGCATAAGAGGAACACGGGGGAGAAAACGTAATTCTCATATAAGCAGGACTAGCAGCAAAATCATTAAAACGCAGTAATATGAGGAAATTTTGTATCGCAAATATAAAATGTTACCATCAGCGAAAAACATTTTGGTAGATTTTTGCTACGTTCAATTTTTGTATTGTACTTTTGGCTGCACAATCTTGTGACGCAAATTACAAGTTCACACATTATGCAATTACACATCTATAAATAAAAGAAATAAATAGACTATAAATAAAAAATGAAATAATCAGTTACATGTACAATACAGTTATTGTCTAAACTACACCGTAGCTGCAAAAAGCCAGTTGAGGTCAGGTCACAGAGGACACAGAGCAACTTCGTCACGCATTCATCCTAGAACTGAAGGCAGTGAGGTTTGGGGGAATAAACAACCTCCTGAGGGAGGCTGTTCCAAACAGGGATATTACGTGGGAAGAATGAAAATTTGAAGACATGGTTAAATACCATATCATGAGATCGTCTTGTTTGAGATTGGGAGAAAGTCACATACTTAAAGAGATCCACTCCATTAATTAAGTTTATGGGAGGACTTATACATGAAATTTAATCGTTAACACCCCCGACGCGCAAAAAGTAGTGGCCAATCCAGGACGTTAAACACTCATGCAAAAGACACTCGAGTTACGAGAGTAATCTCGAAAAACGAAGCGGGGAGCCCTCCGCTGTACTTTCTCAAGATTTGAAATATTGCGCTGAGTGTATGGATCCCAAGCACAACAAGCATATTCGAGAGACGGCCGTACGGGAGAAAGATAGTTTGGCCTTAGTTTCACGAGAGCAATAATAAAAATTACGAGAAATGAAGTTGAGAGTTTTTGAACTCTTTTTAACGACATACTCACAATGATTGTTTAGGCGGAGGTCAGATGAAATGATGACTCCAAGATAAGGGTGTGCAATCGGTCCTTTCAAGAGCTTGGCCATTAAGGAAATAGGTAGTGATGACTGGGAATTTATAACGAGTAAGGTGCATAGAATAACACTTGCTGCAATTAAAACGCATTTGCCACTTTTCTGTCCAAGAAGAAAGAGAATCTAAGTCTGATTGAAGTAGTTCAGATGATTTAGAAGAAGAGAGGCCAAGATAAATGATGCAATCGTCAGCAAACAGGCGGATTTGAGAAGAAATATTATCAGGAAGATCATTTATGTAAATAAGAAAAAGTAAAGGCCCCAAGACAGACCCTTGGGGGACGCCTGAGGTGACACTGCTGCGTGCAGACCTGAGACTTAACTGATTAGAGTGTAATGTGAAGTGCTAACGTTTTCTACCCCGTATGAACCATGTGTGCGTCAGCCCTACTGTTGAATATGGGCCCACACACGGACAGCGAAAAACTCTAACCCCAGTGGGAATTGAACCCACGACCTTCGGGTTAGAACACCGCTGCTCTACCGACTGAGCTACAAGGTCAGACGGGAGCAGGTCGTGGGAACTGAAGATGTTAAAGTCACGGCAATGAACATGTACAAGTACAAGCAAGGATTACGCTTTTGCAAACGTTGGCCGTGTAACACTTATATTAGAACAGACTTAACTGATTAGAGACAGGACCTCAGATTGACACCCACCAACCACAGTAGTTTGTGTATGATCAGACAGACGAGACTTAATCCAAGTTAGAGTTTGACCACATATGCCGTAGGAGGCAAGCTTGAGAAGGAGCCTTTGATGTGGAACAGAATCAAAGGCCTTTGAAAAATCAAGAAGGATGAGATCTGTTTGCAGGTTATGATCCAAGTTTGAAGTAGGGTCGTGAAGGGTGAGAATCAATTGAGATTCGCATGATAGGCCTTTGCGGAAATCATGCTGGAGAGGTGAAAGCAGTGAATTCTTATCCAAATGAGACATAACGTTGGAGTATATAATGTTGTCAAGGGTTTTACAGAGAAAACAATTCAATGAGATTGGTCGGTAATTTGAGGGGCTTGAGCGAGATCCCTTCTTGTAAACCGGTGAAACTAAGGCATGCTTCCAGTCAAGAGGCAATTCGCCAGTATCAAGAGAAGACTGGTAAATTACCTGAAGGACTGGGGGAGGTGACATTACTAGATATCTTAAGTAAGTAGAGTGGGATTTGATCAGGGCCAGAGGCCTTTGACGGGTAAGATTTGATAACAGTTTGGAAATGCCTGAAACACTAACTGCAGTTTCTGGCATGTCATCTACATTTTCTTTAGTGGAGACAGATTCATTGAGAATGCTGGCCTTGTCAAAGTTTGAACTACAGTGCCTGCCCTGAGCAGTGAGTTTTGGTATACCCACACCATCTTGCCTTTGTGACTTTACATACATCCAAAATTTCTTAGGGTTTTCAGTCATGTTGTCAGATAATATAGAGGAAATGTAGTTATTTCTAGCATGATTAATGCATTGTTTAGTTAGGCGCCTTAAGTTCTTAGAATTAGTCCATGCCTCTGCAGTGTTGTTTTATTCAGCAAGATTCTACCGGCGATGTTTTTCCTGACCATACGCCTAATGCCCCTGTCAAACCAAGGATTTGAATTAAACGACTAAATATTCTTCAATGGAATTCAAAGTGCTTTTTTGCATTCCTCATCAGCATTTCTTTAAAAGCAACCCAGATTTGTTCAACCGACGGAATATTTATAATAAAGGAGGAGAGGAAATTCTCACATTCATTTGCAAGATCATGAAGAAACTTCTCAGAGTTTCCACGCTTAAAAGCAAACACCTCCCGTGGCTTGGACTTATTTATATAAGCTCTATAAAGTAGTTTGGTAGTTACTATGTCATGATCACTAAGACCGGGTATTGTGATTGTGATGTTTTGAATGGATTTCAAAACACATTGTGGTTGGACTTACACACTGTGGTTGGTCTTCCACACTGCTGTTATTGTAAAAAAAAAGAAAGAAAAAAAAACGTTTGACGGTTGCTAATTTTTAATGTATGCACACTGACACCTCTTCACAGGAATATTTAATTAAGCTTCCCATTGGGTGATAGTGTTTTTCTTTTGTTATTCAAACTATTGTTTTTCGTTTCAATTTAAGTTTAAATAGCTTATTCTGTTGTACCTTTTTCATGTGTAACCTTCGGCGAGTGAAGAGAAGTTTTGTTTTACGTTGCGAAAAATAAAAGGTTATGGTTAAGGTTACGAGTTGTGGTTGAGCTGAAGAACTTTTTTGCTTTTTGGATTTACGAGTAGGTTTTTGAATTTATGACGACTTCGATTTCAAGTTTGCTGTTTGGATGAGTCATGGAGGAGAAATGGTCGATCGAGAAACTTAACGGGAGTAACTGGAACACTTGGAAATTCCAGATGAAACATTTACTTATGGCGAAAGAATTATGGAGTCTTGTGGATGGTTCAGAAGTCCTAGCAAGCGAAGCGACAGCAGCGGCGGCGGCACTTTTCCAGTCGCGGTTACACAAAGCGATCTCGACAATTGTAGTGGCGATTGACAGTGCTCAGCTTTACTTGGTCACCTCGTGCGAAGAACCTAAACAAGCATGGGATGGCTTGAAAAACCACTTCTATCGATATACCCTCACGAGCAAATTGCTTCTGAAAAAGCAGTATTTACGCTCTGAAATGAAAGAAGGTACATCGGTTGATCAACATTTAAAGCACATGAAGGATATTGCTGATAAACTTGCGGCAATTGGCGCGCCTATTTCTGAAGAGGATCAAGTTGTCACTTTGTTAGAAAGTTTACCAAGGAGTTTTGTGACCCTTGTCACCGCCATTGAAGCTAGAATGGATGGTGTTAGGCTGGATTATGTTCAATAAGCACTCATACACGGGGAAATGAAGCAGTTAGAGCTATCCGGTGAGTTAAGTGGAGCTGAGTCAGCACTGACGGGGGCCTTAAAGAGAAATACGTCACGGGATCGACCAACATGTTATGGATGTGGTAATGTGGGTCACATTCACCGTTACTGTCCAAACGATTCACTCACATGTTTTGGATGTGGTGATGTCGGTCATATTCAGCGTTATTGTCCCAGGAAGCGTAAATGGCACAAAGCAAAAATAGCCGAGAGTAAGAAGAGCCGACAGGAAAATTCTGACGTCGATGGTGAAGATGTTTATGCTGCAGCTTTCATGGCGTTTGCTGGAAACGTTAAGTCTGCGGATAAAGAATGCTATCCATGGCTGATCGACTCAGGTGCATCAAGTCATATGACAAAAGAGAAGCACGTTTTGATTAAATTCCAGGAATTTGAAGACCCTGAAAACGTTGCTCTAGGAGACGGTCGTGTTGTGAAAGCATTGGGATCTGGACGCGTTCAAATGAATATGCTGTTTCCAGGAACTGAGGTTAAGAAAGCTGTCTTGCATGACGTGCTGTATGTGCCTAAACTCACCTGCAATCTGTTTTCTGTACGAGCTGCAGTTGCTAAGGGTAATGCTGTCGAATTTGGCCCTAATAAATGTTGTATCTGGGATGAGAATGGAAAGCTTCGTTGAAAGGGGTCACTGGCTGATAAACTCTATCAACTAGATTGCCAAGTTGTCTCTTCTGGGTATGCCTCAGTTGCACAATCTCGTAGCGACTTGTGGCATCAGCGTCTCGGGCACGTGCACGAGTCACGCCTCAAGAAGTGTGTTCAGAATGAATGTGTGCAAGGGTTTGACATCGAGAGAATTACTGAATTGTCATTTTGCGAAGGATGTTTGGCAGGAAAGATGTGTCGAGAACCGTTTCCCACAGTGGGAAGGATTTGGTCGACGCGTAAACTACAGCTGGTGCATAGTGACGTGTGTGGTCCAATGCAAACACAGTCGATTGGAGGAGCAAAGTATTTTGCAGGATTATCGAACATTTTTTGGGCCGAAGCTATCTCTGCAGCTGCGTATGTGAGAAATCGGCTTCCCACAACGACCCTAAAAGAAAGAGAAACTCCTTATGAGCGGTGGTATGGTAGGAAACTGGATGTGAACCACTTTCGAGTATTTGGATGTACGGCCTACGCTCACGTGCCAGACTGCGAACGGCGAAAGCTGGATACAAAGTCAAAAAGGATGCGTTTCGTGGGCTACAGCTTGACGTCAAAGGGATATCGTCTTTTTGATGAGACGAACCAAAAGCTCTATATCCGGAGAGATGTTGAGTTTAAAGAGAGTGATTTCGGCCCAGAATTCAGCCACGACTACAGAGCCAGACCCAAAGAGCATGGAGGTGAAGCAGAATGCGGACACCATTGCAAAGGACGAAGAAGAAGAAGAAGAAGCAGAAATTAGGAGATCAGAGAAAGAAGAACAGCAAGAACCCCGAAGATCTGAGAGAAAGCATAAAACACCTGTCAGATATGGTTATGACGAATATGCAGACGCCGCGACCGACTGCGTGCACCATGTTGCCTATCATCTAATTGAGGTAGATGAGCCTTCAACTATACAAGAAGCAAAGTCGAGTGATCATGCTGCAGAGTGGAAAGTAGCTACGGATACAGAGTACAATTCTCTGATTGAGAACAAGACATGGAAGTTGGTTAAATTATCCCCGGATCGGAAAGCTATAGGATGCAAATGAGTGTTTAAGCTGAAGCATGATGTAGACGGTAGAGTGGAACGTTTTAAAGCACGCCTAGTAGCCAAGGGTTACGCGCAGAAATATGGGATTGATTATGATGAAATTTTTTCGCCTGTAGTTCGTTTCTCTTCAATCCGTTTTTTGCTGGCGTTTGCAGTCCAGGATGATCTGATTCATCAGATGTGCGTTAAGACAGCTTTTCTTAATGGCAAACTCAATGAAGAAATTTACATGCAGCAACCGGAAGGATATGTGAAACCCGGAGAAGAGTATCTGGTATGCAAGATAGAGAAGTCGCTATATGGATTAAAGGGAAAGTGTTGAAAAGGTTGGTTTTACGCAAGCCACAGCAGATCCCTGTGTGTTCATCAGAAAGAAGGATACGCTCACAATCATCGCAATCCACGTCGATGATCTTATGATACTAGCGGAAAACATTTTCGAGATGCAAAGACTTAAGGACAGCTTAAACTTGTAGTTTAAGATGAAAGATATGGGGGAGCTGCATTACTATGTGGGAGTTTGTATCGTTCAAGACAAGGAAAGAAAGCAAGTCTATCTTCATCAAGGGCAGTACATCGAAAAGATGCTCAAGACGTTTGGGCAAACAGAAGCCAAAACGGTGTCCACACCTGCTGATTTGAACGTCAAGCTGCAAAAGGATGATTATGTTAGCAGACCAGTCGATACGATCTCGTACCAGGCCATTGTTGAGAGCTTACTTTATGCTGCAATCACAACTCGTCCGGACATTGCCGAAGCAGTGGGAGTTGTGTCGAAGTTTTGTGCAAATCCTACACAAAGTCACTTAACTGCAGCAAAACGGATTCTCAGATATCTGAAAGGAGCTGTATACCTTGGCCTGAGTTACAAGAAGTGTGCTGATGGAAACTTGATTGCTTACTCAGATGCTGATTGGGCGGGTGATTCCAACTAGGAATAAAAACTGTCAAATAAGCAACGTCCACACTGTGGTTGGACTTCCACACTGTGGTTGGACTTCCACACCACAGTGGTTGGACTTCCACACCACAGTGGTTGGACTTCCACACCACAGTGGTTGGACTTCCACACCACAGTGGTTGGACT
The DNA here is from genome assembly GCF_036669925.1 of Montipora capricornis. Classification (NCBI taxonomy): domain Eukaryota; kingdom Metazoa; phylum Cnidaria; class Anthozoa; order Scleractinia; family Acroporidae; genus Montipora; species Montipora capricornis. The sequence goes on along the minus strand of NC_090888.1, from coordinate 68,143,926 downwards.
TCCACACCACAGTGGTTGGACTTCCACACCACAGTGGTTGGACTTCCACACCACAGTGGTTGGACTTCCACACCACAGTGGTTGGACTTCCACACCACAGTGGTTGGACTTCCACACCACAGTGGTTGGACTTCCACACCACAGTGGTTGGACTTCCACACCACAGTGGTTGGACTTCCACACCACAGTGGTTGGACTTCCACACCACAGTGGTTGGACTTCCACACCACAGTGGTTGGACTTCCACACCACAGTGGTTGGACTTCCACACCACAGTGGTTGGACTTCCACACCACAGTGGTTGGACTTCCACACCACAGTGGTTGGACTTCCACACCACAGTGGTTGGACTTCCACACCACAGTGGTTGGACTTCCACACCACAGTGGTTGGACTTCCACACCACAGTGGTTGGACTTCCACACCACTGTGGTTGGACTTCCACACCACTGTGGTTGGACTTCCACACCACTGTGGTTGGACTTCCACACCACTGTGGTTGGACTTCCACACCACTGTGGTTGGACTTCCACACCACTGTGGTTGGACTTCCACACCACTGTGGTTGGACTTCCACACCACTGTGGTTGGACTTCCACACCACTGTGGTTGGACTTCCACACCACTGTGGTTGGACTTCCACACCACTGTGGTTGGACTTCCACACCACTGTGGTTGGACTTCCACACCACTGTGGTTGGACTTCCACACCACTGTGGTTGGACTTCCACACCACTGTGGTTGGACTTCCACACCACTGTGGTTGGACTTCCACACCACTGTGGTTGGACTTCCACACCACTGTGGTTGGACTTCCACACCACTGTGGTTGGACTTCCACACCACTGTGGTTGGACTTCCACACCACTGTGGTTGGACTTCCACACCACTGTGGTTGGACTTCCACACCACTGTGGTTGGACTTCCACACCACTGTGGTTGGACTTCCACACCACTGTGGTTGGACTTCCACACCACTGTGGTTGGACTTCCACACCACTGTGGTTGGACTTCCACACCACTGTGGTTGGACTTCCACACCACTGTGGTTGGACTTCCACACCACTGTGGTTGGACTTCCACACCACTGTGGTTGGACTTCCACACCACTGTGGTTGGACTTCCACACCACTGTGGTTGGACTTCCACACCACTGTGGTTGGACTTCCACACCACTGTGGTTGGACTTCCACACCACTGTGGTTGGACTTCCACACCACTGTGGTTGGACTTCCACACCACTGTGGTTGGACTTCCACACCACTGTGGTTGGACTTCCACACCACTGTGGTTGGACTTCCACACCACTGTGGTTGGACTTCCACACCACTGTGGTTGGACTTCCACACCACTGTGGTTGGACTTCCACACCACTGTGGTTGGACTTCCACACCACTGTGGTTGGACTTCCACACCACTGTGGTTGGACTTCCACACCACTGTGGTTGGACTTCCACACCACTGTGGTTGGACTTCCACACCACTGTGGTTGGACTTCCACACCACTGTGGTTGGACTTCCACACCACTGTGGTTGGACTTCCACACCACTGTGGTTGGACTTCCACACCACTGTGGTTGGACTTCCACACCACTGTGGTTGGACTTCCACACCACTGTGGTTGGACTTCCACACCACTGTGGTTGGACTTCCACACCACTGTGGTTGGACTTCCACACCACTGTGGTTGGACTTCCACACCACTGTGGTTGGACTTCCACACCACTGTGGTTGGACTTCCACACCACTGTGGTTGGACTTCCACACCACTGTGGTTGGACTTCCACACCACTGTGGTTGGACTTCCACACCACTGTGGTTGGACTTCCACACCACTGTGGTTGGACTTCCACACCACTGTGGTTGGACTTCCACACCACTGTGGTTGGACTTCCACACCACTGTGGTTGGACTTCCACACCACTGTGGTTGGACTTCCACACCACTGTGGTTGGACTTCCACACCACTGTGGTTGGACTTCCACACCACTGTGGTTGGACTTCCACACCACTGTGGTTGGACTTCCACACCACTGTGGTTGGACTTCCACACCACTGTGGTTGGACTTCCACACCACTGTGGTTGGACTTCCACACCACTGTGGTTGGACTTCCACACCACTGTGGTTGGACTTCCACACCACTGTGGTTGGACTTCCACACCACTGTGGTTGGACTTCCACACCACTGTGGTTGGACTTCCACACCACTGTGGTTGGACTTCCACACCACTGTGGTTGGACTTCCACACCACTGTGGTTGGACTTCCACACCACTGTGGTTGGACTTCCACACCACTGTGGTTGGACTTCCACACCACTGTGGTTGGACTTCCACACCACTGTGGTTGGACTTCCACACCACTGTGGTTGGACTTCCACACCACTGTGGTTGGACTTCCACACCACTGTGGTTGGACTTCCACACCACTGTGGTTGGACTTCCACACCACTGTGGTTGGACTTCCACACCACTGTGGTTGGACTTCCACACCACTGTGGTTGGACTTCCACACCACTGTGGTTGGACTTCCACACCACTGTGGTTGGACTTCCACACCACTGTGGTTGGACTTCCACACCACTGTGGTTGGACTTCCACACCACTGTGGTTGGACTTCCACACCACTGTGGTTGGACTTCCACACCACTGTGGTTGGACTTCCACACCACTGTGGTTGGACTTCCACACCACTGTGGTTGGACTTCCACACCACTGTGGTTGGACTTCCACACCACTGTGGTTGGACTTCCACACCACTGTGGTTGGACTTCCACACCACTGTGGTTGGACTTCCACACCACTGTGGTTGGACTTCCACACCACTGTGGTTGGACTTCCACACCACTGTGGTTGGACTTCCACACCACTGTGGTTGGACTTCCACACCACTGTGGTTGGACTTCCACACCACTGTGGTTGGACTTCCACACCACTGTGGTTGGACTTCCACACCACTGTGGTTGGACTTCCACACCACTGTGGTTGGACTTCCACACCACTGTGGTTGGACTTCCACACCACTGTGGTTGGACTTCCACACCACTGTGGTTGGACTTCCACACCACTGTGGTTGGACTTCCACACCACTGTGGTTGGACTTCCACACCACTGTGGTTGGACTTCCACACCACTGTGGTTGGACTTCCACACCACTGTGGTTGGACTTCCACACCACTGTGGTTGGACTTCCACACCACTGTGGTTGGACTTCCACACCACTGTGGTTGGACTTCCACACCACTGTGGTTGGACTTCCACACCACTGTGGTTGGACTTCCACACCACTGTGGTTGGACTTCCACACCACTGTGGTTGGACTTCCACACCACTGTGGTTGGACTTCCACACCACTGTGGTTGGACTTCCACACCACTGTGGTTGGACTTCCACACCACTGTGGTTGGACTTCCACACCACTGTGGTTGGACTTCCACACCACTGTGGTTGGACTTCCACACCACTGTGGTTGGACTTCCACACCACTGTGGTTGGACTTCCACACCACTGTGGTTGGACTGTTGAGGGAAGTTCGCACCGTTCGATGTAAATTTCACGGAATTTTTTTAGAATTTGTGGTTACGTTGATTGCAAATTACTGGTTTTAAAATGGGTTATAAAACGTTGAAAACTGAATGGTCCCAGATGTCACCCGACACCTGCTTGAAAATAGAATAGTATTTCTGTGGTGTGAACTTCTATGCATGGTTGCTTTAAAGTATTTTACAGTTAAATCTATCAGAGATAAAAATAAACCCTATTTTTAGGAGATACAGCATTCTAGAAATAGCGCAAGGAACAAAACGTTTCAATGTCATGTTGTTCAACTTTTGTCTTTACATTTGTAGTGTAAACAAGATACGAGTCGCGCCATCTGTCTATAATGTGAAGTCCCGGCTCCGTACCTCTCAAATAATTTACCTTTAAGAAGTAAACATCAAAAAATTAGTCTTGCTTGGTTGAGAAATTTTTTCACTTTGTTTAAATTCATTTGTAGTTATATTACCAATCCAACTACACCGAATGATGTGAACTTTGCTCGCGAGGAACTTCGCAACTTCCCAACGAAATTCGATGTGAAATTCACAACTTCCTTTCGAAGTTCGCAATTTGATTGACAATTACGTAATGAAATTCCAAGTTCGTAGCGAACTTTGGGGAGTTCAAACGAACTTCGGAAACCGTTTGTCAAAAGTTTTGTGAAACGCACTGTAAAACCAGCAATAGTTCGACGTATTTGTGATCTTCTGCAATCCCACAAATGTAGTTTGGCTATTAACAAAAAATAGTTTAGTAAGGGGGATCGTTCAGCAATAATGCCTATTAAAATTGCTTGCAAACTGAGATAAAGTAGTTTGTTTGATACAGAATAGTAGTAGAATTCAAAATCCTTCCAGAAAAGCTTTGAATATACGCAGTTAAAGAAATAAGGTTTCTGATTCAGACTTAGTGAAGGTGCATTTATCTACTACAAGGCACTTGCATCAACGCATTCAGGAACATAGGTATTCTGCATCTTTTAATATCCATGGTGGAATTGACACCTCTAGTTTAAGCAGTCATTTCTCTATTCTTAAAAACCTATTTTTAAAAGCCAAACTAAGTTTGACTGTACTGTGTGACATGTTTTTCATTAAGAAACTTAAGCCTTCACTCATTACTCAAGGACTCCATGCGAGCTAAGCTTCTTACTTGATTGAGTCTCTTGGGGTGCACTCGTCTCCCACTAATGTGGCGAGGGTTCGATTCCTCGACTTAGCGTCATATGTGGGTTGAGTTTGTTGGTTCTCCACTCTGCACCGAGAGGTTTTCTCCGGGTACTCCTCAAAATCCAACATTTGACTTGATTTTCGTTGATTGTTAATTCCACTTTACAGTGTCCCTAGAGACTTAAATAAAGTTCCTCTCCTTTCCTTTACGGTAAACAGCATAACTTCATGCTTTATTTTCATTATATATTCGAGTTCATTTTTCATTTTCATTGCTTGATAATGACTTAAGTCAAGTCGAAGCGTCTTATTTTAAACATTTTTACCCTTGTTTTTTTCCATGTTTAATATTTCATCGCAATGTTTTATAGTGAAGGAATATTCTTAAGTCAAACTCAGTGTAAGGAGATGTTGTCTATTCACGAGAAAGACTTTGACGCACGCTTAGTTACGAACACAAAACATCGGTAGATATAAAACACATTGAAGTGGAGTTGTATGGAGGGATGATGTAGATGTAGAATATAAAAAAAAAAAACAGGCGACCTATTCACAGTAACTGCCAATAATGGCAGTTGTAAAAACAGCTCTTTTACTGAAACGGTTCTCTCTACATTATTTAAGAAGGCCAAAACTATAAAGATTTATAGGCCTCTAAATAGCAAATTGAGATTGAATTTTATTATTCGGATGAAAAATACAAGTGGGATAGGTAACAGAGAGAACAAGTCAATTATTAGTGAAAAGGCTAATTTCCCAAGGTCTTTTTTTTTATTAGAGAAGAAAGTTGAAAACAATATTTAAATGAAAAGATTCTTCTTTCAAACATTCACGTTTTATAGTTTAGTGCATTCGCTAAGGCCCGTTTTAAACATCGCATTTTTCATGTGCCGAATCTAATGCAAATGAGAACAATTTATTGTTTTCGCTCATTTGCATTAGATTCGGCACATGTAAACTGCGACGTTTAAAACGGGCCTAAGCGCGATTTGTACCTAAGGAAAAAGTTGATGAGTCATTTCGGTTGGGAAAAATGAATGGTAGTGTTTTTGGGTCGATATACAATTAACTGGAAAGAAAGAAAAGAACAGTCATTCCTGCGTGGGAGATCTGTCATATGTACAGAATTTCTGGAGGCTTATGAAAACAACATAATCCTTTTTTTAAGTTTTGAAATTTGCATAAATATAGTGGGACAAAGTGAGAGTTTAAAAGAAAACGCCATTCTTCTTTCATTTTGAAAGGTCTTGTCAGGTAAAACACTCGATAAACGTTGTAAAAAAGCACTGGACATTTCCACCGTGCTTCAGTAATTATGAAGTTCCTTGTTAGAAAATAAAAATCGACACACATAAATAAAATGGAGAAATAATGAACTAAAAATGTACAACTACATAAAAGAGAGTGTTAAAAACAAGAAAAGAAAAAAAAAAGGAAAAAAATAGTTAATTGTACATTGAGCATGTTAATAAAAATAGCATTCCATACGCGAGCAATCAAATTTGTTCTTGCACTTCCTCATTAGACAGTAAAATTTCGGGTAAGCGATGCTTGTCTCGGGAATGTGAAGAACATGAACGGTGTTTCATCCGTTAAGGAAACAGGCAGTGAAGTGATCCGAGCAACAAATAAATATGTGTTCCTCCTTTGGCAAGAACTTCTTGTCTCGACCGTGGTCCGGCTAAGCTTTTTCTCTTTACCGGGCGACAATAAAAAGAAATACCCCTTTTTCAGTCTCTTTCTGACCTAATCAGAGCAATTTATTTTGCTGAACAAAAAGGCATGACTGGAATACGAAGAGGAATCTCAACAGCTTTGTGTGTTCAAGCTTTTTGCAAAACGTCAGGTGGACCTCAATGACGTCATGAACATGCCGCCAGGCTGCTAAGTTAGTTGAAGATGGCGGCGATCGCGCGAGAATTAACGTTACTTTGACCAAGGATTTAATAATTAAAAAGGTTATAAAGCTCATTGCAAGCTGAAACCTTGGGAAGTGCATGATCGTTACACTTACTTCCTACTGTTAGACGGGCGAAAAGTACCATTTTCGAGTGAACCTCTCCTTAAAGAATGAAGGGCTAGTTTCTAAAGAAACTGTGGGGCTGCGTCGGTGGGGAAGTAGTATACAAAAATTGGTTTTATCAACGGACTTGATAATGTAAATTGGCCACCGTACGGAGATTCTAAAAGCTGACGTTTCGAGCGTTAGCCCTTCGTCAGAGCGAATCGAGGGATTATGGGTTACGTGTAGTTTTTATAGTAGAGTAGGAGCTACGCTATTGGTGGTAACATGGCGACGTGAAAAATAGGAATATATTAGTTAAATGAAAAGCGTTCGTTAATACCGTGAGGATTAAGGGTGCCGATTTGAAAGATGAATTTTTGTTCCAGATTCTTGCGGCTTTCCGTCGTATCTAGATGTAGGGAAAGGCCGCAGATAGCCATGTGTTTTTTGGAGTGGTTAGGCAGATTAAAATGGCGAGCGACTGGCTTAGATGCATCCTTGTCATTCTTCTTAACATCGCGAAGGTGTTCGCGGAATCGGTCACCTAGTCGTCTACCTGTCTCACCAATGTATAATTTATTGCATAACGTACACGTTATGCAATAAATGACATTTGCAGAGGTACATGTGAAACGATCGGTGATCACCGATCACAAGATCATGATCACAAGATCACCGATCGTTTCACATGTACCTCCGCAAATGTCATTTATTGCATAACCTGTACGTTATGCAATAAATTATACATTGGTGAAACAGGTAGACGACTAGGTGACCGATTCCGCGAACACCTTCGCGATGTTGAGAAGAATGACAAGGATGCATCTAAGCCAGTCGCTCGCCATTTTAATCTGCCTAACCACTGCAAAAAACACATGGCTATCTGCGGCCTTTCCCCTACATCTAGGTAGGACGGAAAGCCGCAAGAATCTGGAACAAAAATTCATCTTTCAAATCGGCACCCTTAATCCTCACGGTATTAACGAACGCTTTTCATTTAACTAATATATTCCTATTTTTCACGTCGCCATGTTACCACCAATAGCGTAGCTCCTACTCTACTATAAAAACTACACGTAACCCATAATCCCTCGATTCGCTCTGACGAAGGGCTAACGCTCGAAACGTCAGCTTTTAGAATCTCTGTACGGTGGCCAATTTACATTATCAACTCCGTTGATAAAACCAAATTTTTGTACTCTCCTTAAAGAGCCTTTTCCGTGAACAATGAAGTGCAAAATAGACAGCAAGCTTTCTTTCAAATAATTATTCGCTGTCACATTTCCACTTATTTTTACCTAAAGACTGCAGAGTTGAGTACAAAATAAATGTAAACAGCAAGACAACTGAAATGCCACTTCAGTAAACACAGATTCATTCAAGGCGTTCGATTCTTTCAATGTTTGTTACACCCATACAGAATTTGCCATTTGGTTCCAGTGTTGTGCATGAAACAATAGAAACAAAGCTCACTTTGATATCTAAGGGCAAAAGAAAATAACTTTCATTTTTTTAATTTAGATTTTGAAACTGAGTTTGTCCAACACCTGACTGGCAAACACACGTGACTGACTTGATTTTTATGCAAAGGCTTTGAGAGTAAGTTTTGTATCTGACGGTCCGTCATTGCTCACGTTCAAATTTGACCAATTGGACCTCAGAAGGTCTAGGGAAACGTGACGCACTTACTCACCAGCTTAAAATTTCAGCTCTTAGAGGGGCTAGGTCGCGCTATTTTAGGTAATTTTGTTTAATTTTGTTAATTATGAGCTCTAAACGTCAAATTGGCAGAGAAAGAGTCTTTCATTTGCAAAATCACGGCCACATGACAAATGAGAATGATTTTCCAGCTTTGTAAATGACATTTTGATATAAACTGATATAAATTTGAAAAAAGTTGGGCCGACGTTTTTCAAATTTACCCAAATTCAATACATTTGAATCCTCTCCAGTTTTGTCCATCCATGTCCCTTCTTGGCTTCCCTGTGTTTTGTTAGAGTTCTTCTATAGTTTTGAACAGTTATTTTGATATTTTAATTATTTCTATGACCATTAGCTCAGTGCTGAAATTGCCTAAAATTGCGTGACCTAGCCCCTTTAAATGCAGCTTATTATATATGCAAAGACAAGTTTAAAAGTCCGAGAGCTCGAACCTCTGGAGATGCATATCAATTCAGCCACATACATACGCATTGCATTAAACTAGCGAGTACATGGATTATGGATTATTAAAGTCCGATTAAACATTTTTCCTGTACGTTCTACGCTAAGTTTCAGTTTTTCTCAGAGTAGTTATAGGCAATAGATTTGATTTTTATTTGACAGGTTCTCCTGGAATGAGTTCTTTAATACCGTCGCTTTTAATGAATGAAGGTTTACCGTAGATACTTTTTTGTTCCATCCTCAACAAAATATGCCTCTTTAGAGTTGGACGTGGAGAGCTAATACCACCATAATACGAACCCGGTGTGGCTAACACATCACGCATGCGCACAACCATTTGACCCAGTCAATTAGCAGCCATGGGTAGTTGCTTTGGCCTTGCTGGTACTTATTCAGCATGGCGTACCCAACATGTTGTAGGCACCCGTTTAAGTGGCAGCTCCACATACATTCGTTGTATGTGAAGCTGGCACTTAAAAAGGGATGCGTAAAATACCTTCGGCGTAACGACGAAACATCTGTATATGGCTGCCAATTGACCGGGTGAAATGGTTGTGCGCATGCGTGATGTGTTGGCCACACCGGGTTGATGTTAGCGTGTGTCACCTTGTTACGAGTTCGAATGTTTCGAGGAAAGGTAGTTTACATACTAAACTGAACGCAGGGTTGTCGGAGCAACAACAAGAAGATTTATTCCAAAATGAACGTAGTTTCCACGAAGTAAGACTCTTAAACAGCACGTAACTTGATAAACTTACACGGCCACCGCCAACTTGAATAAACATTGCTTCTGTCACACTTGACTAAACACGGCTAACGCCAACGCTCTTCGCTTGTAAAAAGCTAGTTAAAAAAAACTCCGCTTGGACTCGTCTACTTATATACTCTCACAATAAGCTTCTAGAACTTTCTAAAATAGTAATGAATCTAATTACAGAAAGACTACAAAACACACTGATTTAGGAACGCTTACGCACGAATCTGAAAATAAACAAACTACGAACTCTCGCGAAGCCTCTAGAAAGTAACGCTAGTCACGCAATGCTATTTTTCGTAACACACCTTTCATTTTTAATTTATGAAATTACGCCGAGTGACCATAAAAGAATTATCAAATATACGAACATCAACGGATCGAAGATGGCTCTTGCCACCGGGAGAAAAAATGTAACAGGGAAGGGTTGCTGTGTGACATACAAACTAAGGCATACTTTGCATTATGACTTTCTTAAATTTACAGACTTTCTATATGTATTTATACATCAGAAACTGTTCTATTACGCAAATAGGAGCTACTGTAGTCACTTAACCTAAGCAAATGGTTTGCCAAACTGAAAGTGTTGTTGTGCGCCATATTTATTTGCAGATTCACAGCTATATTGCAAAGGAAGTCGTCTCCGATAACCCGGGGCTAGTGGATTTTGACTTCTATTTGCCTGACAGGCAAGGAAATTAAAATTTCAGGATCCGACTAAGCCGATACGTTGTGGGCTTATTGTATCCGTCTGCAACTGCTCAACGGAACAAATAGCAACCTACTTAGATTCTATCACCACTCCACTTTTAAAAACCGACCCATCTACGTATCACACTAAACACATGCTCTACATTACCGAGTCCTTTCGAGTTCCTGTTGAAAACAATAGACCTTTTTGCAGATACGGCGGCCATTTTGATTTCTATTGTTTCAACTACTTACTGTGGGATGCCCAGGGGGGGGCAAATATATATTAATTTGCCCCCTGAGCAACCCATAATGTCTTTCGAAACAACAGAAATCAAAATGGCCGCCGTATCGGTAAAAAGGTCTATTGTTCTTACTTCTGTAATCACAAGCAGCCATCCAGGATGATCCTAAAACACAGTGGAATACCATTGTGACAGTGGCAATGTTCACAATGTCTATTAAACAGGCAGTTACATTGCATAAGGACTGTTACGAAATATTTTTTTCGGTCGCGTCGCACCACCTTTTCACGACAATACAGTCCATTAAGATAGCGGCATTAATCAATGATTTCTGCCACAGTTTTACCAGCTAATGCTAACAATTCCCTGAGGTTTGAAGTAATATATCAATGTGCGCCAAAAATCGGCTTGTAAGCATCCCTTTCATTCATTCATCATTTTCAATCGTTGTTATAAAGAAAAGTAGTCACAGAATAACAATTTTCGCTTATCCCTACGGATCAGTAAACAATATTGCTTATATGTAACTGACTCCAGACAGTACTGTTTCTGCCTTGTGGGCCTCATTAGTGCAGTGCTGAAAATTTCCCTTGCTTAAAGGATTATTTAATTTTGGAAACGAGCCTGAGATTATTCCCTAATTTCACTGGCCACCATTTGATTACTCATACTGATTATCGATTATTGAAAATTAATCCAAGTCGGCGCTCTTGACATTAGAGCTTAAGCAAGGACGACGAAGTTCCCCTTTAGTGATAATTTTGCGATTACGCCAAGTCGCTGGGCAGGGAACGCGTGTTCACATTCCAAGAATGAAATTGGTGAGAACGGTGTGGATAATAATTACAGAGAAAATTGAAAATTTAACGTCAGGTGCTCGCGTTCTCCACATGCAAAACCTCAAATTTGATCATTTCACATCGTTGCCAGGACGAGAACGTTAAAGAAGTATGCAAAAATGTCAAAACGCACGTGCGGGGCGTGCAGAACTATTATTTTTCTCATTAAACCGATTGTTTTGTGGCGTTTCATAGCCGTCGTCCTTGCTTAAGCTCCCTATTATTGTGATTCGTTGTCGTACTTTTTTCTGTATCTGAGATATGTACAGAATATTTACAGTGTCAGAAAAATATTGTTAGCAAACATTTTTAAAAAAAAGTGGCAAACATTTCAGTCTTCAAGGACAAAATGCGTGTTAGCCGCGGTAACGATCGCAAATACACTACTTTCAAGTTTATAAGAACGCCAAATTTGGGGCTGAACGTTTCTGTTTTTTGCGATTTAATTGAGCCTGAAAACATTCTTAGCAGTTTTTAAAGTTCTGTGGCATACTCAGTTCGACCACAAACTAAATTTTTCTTTAGCGTATCATGCTGTAAGAAAACTAAGTTGTTAGTATTATTTTGTATTATAAATTAAAAACAGCAAAATCACAAAGAACAAGAAGGGGCCCATGCAAGCCGCAAATATAGCAACAATTTTTGCCAAAGCTTGTCAATCGTGAGAAATTTGTTATTTTTTTGTAATTTATGTGGTTCTTGTTAGCAGGCACTTTGATCTCGCATGCGAACTCCTTACGACTTTTAAAATCTTTCTTTTAAGTTGCACACATGCTCACCGTCTTGAATGGTGCACGATCAACAGCATGGTGAGTGGGGCGAACGAGGAAAAGGATCCCAGGCTGTTCATCGCGCGACATTCGAGACGGAAAGCTCGTGTGCAGGCAATATTTCTTTGCTAGCCAGCAAATTTGCGCTTACGCTTTGAATCCTGGACATGAGTAAGCATCCTCGCATTTTTTTAATGTTCTGCTTTGCGTGCAATGTACTCTGTTGAATTATAATATGAAGTTATCTATACAGCTTTTCTCATCTCGCCCTCTATGGCTCTGTCATCCCCAAAATCGTTCAACGTTGCTATTGTTGTTATAATTATTATTACTATTATTATTGTTATTATCATTGTAAAAAAAAATTGAATGAAATTCACGGACAGCTTACGAAATGGTATAGAGCCTATGGGTAGCGCACTTTTGAGAGCAACTGCGTGAATCTTGGAAACAGTGAGAAAATTGGCAACGACCTAATACCTATTACCAACGTATGGATGGGCGTTCTGTAAATAAAGGCCCTCGTTTCTGGCATAGATGCCAGACGTTGAGGTAGAGAAAAAGCAAGGCGCCATAAATCCAAGTACGAACCGACAAAACGATGTTAGTTTGAAGATTCGAGAAGATATTTGTGATACATCTTGCCTTGTATTTGCGTGGCGGAACAAACAATGTTTGAAATTTAGCTGGCCTTGCATGTGTACTTATCTTACTTGCACATAACAATTGAGAATTATTCCCTGAAATAGTGGTGGATATTTACCGAGCCGTGAAAAGGCTCCTCCGAGGTGAATAGTAGTTGGTTAATCACCTCCAAGTTAGGCAATCAGAGCGAGCGAAACAAGCACTAGAGTCTACTAATCAACAATTATTCGCCGAAGGCTAGGTGAATCATTGTTTTAGTATAATTATTACATAGGTGATTATTTGAAACATGTATTTTCTTAAAATTTTTTTCGTCTATCACCTCGACAAAACGGCTTAGGTGCTTATCACGGGGCAACCCTAAAACCCGGAATCACAAGTCATTGTTTTACCAATACAGAGAGTAAAAACTATGACCTGTGATTCCAGATTCCGGATTCCTGGTTTTAGGGTTGCCCCTTATCACGTAATAATTACCTCAAGTGCAACCCGAGCGCAGAGCTTTTTCAATAATCATTTATATAATTATACTAATAACAACTAGTAATGATCATGGATAAGTAAAGTGCGTTTATTTCTAATAAAATGATATTTTTATTATAGTGATCGGCCAGAACGTTTCTAACTGATTTAGAGAATGTTGACGTGTTTTGCTTCCAGGCAGTGTCTTAAGCCAGTTGTTGATAAGTTGAATACAAAAATAAGGTGTTGAAGTTCAAGTTCAATTATTTTTTAAAGGCAAATTTAAGGCTGGTTCAGGAACCCACGACCCGGAGCCTGCAGCTCCCATACTGGGCCTATGTAACGGCATTTTTACAGACCGATCTATTTTGAGACTATCTCTTCCGGAAAAAAACAAAGGCAGTTCCGGTTCGGTAACCCTATAACGTCAGCTTAATTTCTTGTAATTGGTCATCGGGCTCCTGTGCGAGTCTCATTCGCGGGAAATTCAATCTAAAAATAAATCAGTCTGTGAAAACGCCGTTACACGAACACAGTAGAGTTGTAGGCTCCGGGTTATGGGTTCCTGGCTGGTTGCAATATATACTTCACGCGTGTAGCAATGCTAATCGAGGCTGCAGTATAAATTAATGAAACAGTAAAAGCTAGTAAACCTACAGGAAACGATTACATTATAGTTAGTCAACGAAAACAAGTTCTATAGTTAAATAATTAAAACAAAATGAAACATTTTACAGAGTACGATAATTACTTGCTTCATGATTAGCTTGAGGGGCTTCGGTGTGAATGAGACCGCAATTGTGTATAACAGCCAGCAGTCAGCCTACTTACGGCCAAGTGCTGGTGCCCCCTTAAAACTCAAACTAAAACTAAACATCATCATTTTTAACTCCAAGTATTGTAAGCAGGAATATTCGAATTCGTTTTTCAAAGACATTTTTGTAAGTGAATGCCCAGTCAGGATGTAGAGAATTCCGTAATCTAAAAAACTTTGGTGGCGTAAAAGTTACCAACAGACTTAACTGATTAAGTGTAATGTGAAGTGCTAGTTTTGTACCCCATATGAACCATGTGAGCTTCAGCCCTACAAATGGAATGGGCCCACACAAGGACAGAGAAAAACTCTGACCAGGGTGGGAATTGAACCTATGACCTTCGACCACCTATGACCACCGCTGCTCTACCGACTGAGCTACAAGGTCGACGGGAGCAGGCCGTGGGAACTGAAGATGTTAAAGTCACGGCAATGAACATCTGAACGGTTAAGCCGGAACGAGTATTGTGTTCATGAACGTTGGATAAGCGATTGAGAACTTTCTGAATATTCTTCTCGATTCTTTGGCAGAGAAGTATTAGAAATATCGTGTATTAGGTTGGAAACTGTGTCAGAGCAGCGCATATCGATTGGCAAAATATAAGAGGAGACAATGATGGAATAGACATCTGTTATCACAAAAAAAAAAAAAAAAAAAAAAAGGGAGGGCTCGTTTTAAGAGTAACAATTCTTCGTGAATTACATTTACAGGTTTGGATTCAAGCCACTATTCGATACCGCGTATACCGAAGTGAGAGCGATCGATAATAAATTTGAACAATAAGGCTGTTTGGTGGTCCCTAGCTCGCGTTCGAATAAAATAAATTAAACACAATGTCACTTACCTTGGCAAAGAACATCGAATGAAATAAAATGTATTTCAGTTTGACTGTGTCTTCGTCTATCTTATGCTTGGACTCAAGTTTCTTTTTCTGAGAATCAAGTTGAGTCGACGGGTAATCCTTAAATAGCCCAAAAACTTGCTGAACCAACGCAGGGTTTTCGGTAGTCGCAGACTCGCTGGGCTCTCTGCTTGTGTAGGCTACTCTTTCGGATTCCTGTCCTTCCTCGGTATCGGACATCACCAACGGCGTCGAAAGCGCAGCACATAAGTCGTAGATTACTTTACGATAAAGAGAACGAACGCTCACCAAAACCTTCTTAAATAGGCAATTACCTACAGAGAATTCCCGGGAGAACAGCCTTAATCACGTAAATTAAGTGGGCGTTGCGCAGATAACAATAGATACTCATCACCTTTAATACCAAGAGAAAATAGGTGGTTTTTTTAAGCGATGTCTTCAGCCAATAGTTGATGCATGGAGATGGTTCTGAAACTTGGCAAGTTCCTTTGTTTCAAGTTTTTGTCCGTATTTTTGGCCTTGACCCTGCACAAAACACTCCTTTTTTTAATATGATAACCAATCAAATCCTTCGATTAAATTATGCGCAACTAATTTGGAAACCGGTGCGACGCGAAACAAAAGGTTGACCAGGGTCACGGTCAATTCAACATCAATTGCGACAACATTGTTCTCGGTTTTAAGGTTTCATAACCAGTCCCTCGATTAACTATGTTGAGACTAAGGTGACAATGGTGTAATGTAAAATTGCTGGTGGACGAACAAAAATTGCTAATGAGAGATCTTTTGTTTTCGTCCACCAACATGGCGGCGATGACGTAACTTGAAAACAACCCATATTCTCACTTGTTTAGAGCGGTTTTCAAATGAGTGTCATTCAAATAGTTATTTATCAACATAACTAAGATTGAGGCAATTAATGCTGTTTGGGACTTCGCAGAAACTTGCCAAGATAATCAGTTCTCGGTCACTACTAATGGGTCCGTCATAAAAGGCGTTACTGTGTTTAAGGTAATTCCTTAGTATTGCATTGCGCATCCCTACTGCGCACGATTTTTGCGTCATTAGCGAGCGCACATAAGCACGTGCACGTACAAAACGTAAGAGATTTCCCTCAAACTAAGCCTGATAGCGAAATAAATGCTCCTTTTCTCTCAAACGAGAACGGTGACCCCCGATTTTTCTTTCAGGTATTTTCTAAGAACAGTCTAATAAAAAATATATTTGAAGAAGAAAAAAAGTTTGATAGTAGAACATGAATTTTTTTGGAAAACAGTTCCGTACTGGGTGTATTTTGGCCAAGGCGAGGACTTTAAGCTAACCACGGAACTGTCCCACAACCAGGCAATCAAAACGGCGTCAAGGAAGCAATACTGTTTATGTGAATAAAAGAGTCTTTATTTTCAGAATAAAATTTGTGTCTT
>NC_090888.1:68120043-68122543 GCF_036669925.1 Montipora capricornis | reverse complement strand
GGTCCCGTAAAATCAGTCCCAACATGCGCGAAAGCTCGTGAACAGGAAATTCTCTCCTCTGGCAGCTGACCCATTTTCTGGGCACAAGGTCCAACCCGTTGTCTTTGGCAAGCTACACACCTTCTGATAACACGTTTAACCTCACGTCTTCCTTGAGTTAGCCAAACTTTCTGCCTTAAAGTTGATAATACCGTTTCTGGACCAGCATGCAACATGTTCTTATGTACATCTTGCACCATCTTGGCAACTTCAGGATGTCCGTGAGGCAAGATTATTTGATGCTTGCTCTGTTCGGGAAGATCAGCAAACTGTAGTCTCCCACCAACTCTTAATACCTGATCATCTCTGTCATAATAAGGGTCCAGTTTCAGGAGGCGGCTGTTACTGGGAAGTACCTCTCCAGCTTTCAGTTTCTCGAATTCTTCTTTGTAGACCACTTCCTGCACCCACATACAACATTTAATCTCGGCTTGCCTCACCTCGTCCGCCGACAGTTCCCTTTCACAAGACCTAGACTTAGTCTTAAACAACTTGACCGCTCTCAATACATAAGCAGTTACTCGAATCAACTTTAACCATGTCCCGTAGCGTGACATATCAATCAGTGGTTCTGCAACGACTGCTGTACACACATGGGTAGTTCTTTTTTCCTCGCAAGCTTCGGCGGGAGCAGCTTCGTTTTCGGGTTGAGCGGGTAGTGGTTCACAAGGCGAAAACATCCATTGGGGTCCATTCCACCACAAAGTGCTTGAAATCATATCACTACAGCTTAACCCACGCGTCAACAAGTCTGCAGGATTCTCCTTACTTCCACAATACCTCCAACACTCAGGATCCCACGTTGACTGTACCTCAGCCACACGATTGGCAACAAATGGCTTCCAGGAAGAACTCTGCCCTTTTATCCAATGCAGTGCCACCATACTATCTGACCAACACACAACCCTAGCCACCTTCATTGGCAAAGCCCCTACAACAAATTTTAGCAACCTGGCATTTACAACTGCTGCTAAAAGTTCCAGCCTTGGAAGTGACACCTTCTTAATGGGCACGACTCTGGAATTCGATATTACCAGCTGTGAGGATACATTGTCTTGCTTGTCTCTTATTCGAATGTACACTGCTGCTCCATACGCCTTGGGGGAAGCATCTCCAAAACCATGCACCTCTACCACAGAGTCTTGCGTAATACCATTTCCGAAGCATCGAGGGATAGTCACATCTTTTAGCTGCAACGACTCGGACTTCCAACTTAACCACTTTGCTTTAGTGTCGCTATCTAGCGGGTCATCCCACTGTAATCCTTTCAACCACAACTCTTGGAAAAGGATTTTGGCTCTAACAGTGAAGGGTGATATCAGTCCCAGTGGGTCAAACATTTTCGATGCCAGACTAAGTAGACTTCTCTTTGACATTGGATCATGGGATGAGATGATTCCACTCGGTGCGAGGAATCTAAAGTGGTCAGAGTTCAAGTCCCATGACACGCCAAGTGCTTTTAGGGGGTCGCTCGAATTGAACTCCACGAATGGCGATGAGGCTCTTTTAGCTGGGTCAATAGCATCCATTACTAGCTCTGAGTTACTTGCCCACTTGGTCAAATTGAATGCTGCTGTCATCATAATTTCTGACATTTCTTGTTGAAGCTTCAAAGTTGAATCTACTGTATCGGCTCCTGTCAGGCAGTCATCGACATACATATTCTGTAAAATTTCTTCTACTGCATACGGGGACATTTCTTTGTATTTGTTTACATGAGCATGGACTGTAGCAATTGCAAGGAAAGGACTTGCGTTCACACCGAAAGTCAATCTCTGCATTCTGTACACCTTTGGTGTTTCGTGAGGCTGTAAATCTCTCCACAGGTAGCGGTGAACATCTCTGTCCTTTGGTGCTAGTTTGACTTGCAGAAACATCTTTTCAATGTCTGCTATGAGACCAATTTTGTGTGTTCTAAATCGAATCAGAACAGATGCAAGGTTCGGCTGTAAAGGAGGACCAGGAAGAATACAATCGTTAAGGGAAGCATCACATCCTTCTCGTGCGGAAGCATCAAATACGATTCTGCATTTTGTCGTTCTTTTGTCATCACGAAATACAGCATGATGCGGTAAGTACCGCACAGTTCCATTGTCATCACTCTGATCAGGTACTTCCTCTGCAAAACCTTTCTCTACATATTCGTTGATCGCTGTTTTGTAAGCCTTAGCTTTCACAGGGTCTTGCCTTAACTTTCTTTCAACACTTTCCAGGCGTCTCAAAGCTTGTGCATAATTACTTTCTAGCTTTGGAAGATTTCGTTTCCATGGTAGTCGCACTTCATAGTTATGTCCATCAAAGTTCAATCCTCTATTGAAGTCAGCAACAGCACATTCTTCCTCTTGTGACATAACAGGGTCCTCGTTCTCTGCAATACCAATTGATTCCAGTTCCCAGAATCTTTTCAATGTTTCGTTAACTCCACCGTTTTCTACAACTGTCAGCATGGATGAAGTTTGCC
>NC_090888.1:68070043-68115043 GCF_036669925.1 Montipora capricornis | reverse complement strand
ATTGGTAACTTTTACGTCACTGAAGTTTTTTAGATTTACGGAATTCTGTACATCCTGACTGGGCGTTCACTTACAAAATCGTCTTTGAAAAATTCGAATTCGAATATTCCTACTTACAATACTTGGAGTTAAAAATGATAATGTTTAGTTTGAGTTTTAGTGGCGCTCCAGCACTTGGCTAAGTAGGCTGACTGCTTGCTGTAAATAGACCTTATTCCAAAATGGCCGTCATTTAAATATTCTTTTGTTTTTATTCAAATTAGCCCTTGATGCCTCGCTCTTGAGTTGAAAATTCAAAAGAATATTTTGCCTTGAACGAAGCATCAAGGTCTAATTTAAATAAAAACAAAAGAATAGCTAAATGGCGGCCATTTTGGAATAAGGTGTATACACAATTGCGGTCTCATTCACACCGAAGCTCCTCAAGCTAATCATGAACCAAGTAATTATCGTACTCTGTAAATGTTTCATTTTGTTTTAATTATTTAACTATAGAACTTGTGTTCGTTGACTAAACAATAATGTAATCGTTTCCTGTAGGTTTACTAGCTTTTACTGTTCATTAATTTATACTGCAGCCTCGATTAGCATTGCTACACGCGTGCAGTATATATTGCAACCAGCCTTAAATTTCACTTTAAAAAAGTGAATTAAACTTGAACTTCAACACCTTATTTTTGTATTCAACTCGTCAACAACTGGCTTATGACACTGCCTGGAAGCACAAAACAAGTTAACATTCCCTAAGACCCGTTTGAAATGTCGAACTTTTCATGTGCCGAATCTAATGCAAATGAGAAATCTATTGTTTTAGCTATTTTGCATTACATTCGGCACATGAAAAGTTCGACGTTTCAAACGGGCCTAAATCAGTTAGAATAATTCTGCGCGATCACTATAACAAAAATATTATTTTACTAGAGATCAAACGCACCTTACTAATCCATGATCATTAAAAGTTGTTAGTAGTATAATTATATAAAAAATTATTAAATTCTTTGCGCTCGGGTTGCACTTGACGTGGTTATTACGTGATAAGCACCTAAAATAAGCGGTTTTTTCAAAATGGCCACAAGCTGTTTTGTCGAGTTGACCGATGTAGATTTTTTTAAGAAAATGAATATTTTTCAAATAATCACCTATGTAATAAGTCTAAAACAATTATTCACCTCTCCTTCGGCGAATAATTGTTGATTAGTAGACTCTAGTGCTTGTTTCGCTCGCTCTGATTGCCTAACTTGGAGGTGATTAACCAACTATTATTCACCTCCGAGGAGCCTTTTCACGGCTCAGTAAATATCCACCACTATTTCAGTAAATAATTGTCACTTATTGTTATGTGCAAGTAAGATAAGTACACATGCACGGCCAGCTAAATTTCAAACACTGTTTGTTTCGCCACGCAAATACAAGGCAAGATATATCATAAATATGTTCTCGAATCTTCAAACTAACATCGTTTTGTCGGTTCGTACATAGAGTTACGGCGCCTTGCTTTTTTCAACCTCAGCGTCTGGCATCTATGCCAAAAACGAGGGCCGTTATTTACAGAACGTCCATCCATCGGTTTGTAATAGGTATTATTAAGTCGTTGCCGAATTACCTCGCTGTTTCCTAGATTCACGCAGTGGCTCTCAAATGTGCGCTTCTCGGAGGCTCTATTCCATTCAGTAAGCTGTTTTTACAATAATAATAACAATTGCAACGTTTTGTTGGACTGTCCAGCAACGCTGAACGACTTTGGAGATGACAGAGCCATAGAGGGTGAGATGAGAAAAGCCGTATAGGTAACTTCATAGTAGCAACTTCAAAGTTTCTTATTACATGATACACTAAAGAAAAATTCAGTTTGTAGTCGTATACCACAGAACTTTAAGAACATGCAAAGAATGTTTTCAGGTTCAATTAAAATAGTAAAAAGAAAAAACACAACAACGTTCAGCCCCAAATTTGACGTTCTTATCAACTTGAAAGTTGTGTATTTGCGATCGTTGCTGCTGCTAAGACGCATTTTGTCCTTGGAGACTGAAATGCTTGCTAGCAAATTATTTTCTAACACTGAAAATATTCAAGTGAAGCTATGATCCTCGCAGTAATGAACGCAATTTTAGCAATTGCGTAGAGAAGACTGAAAAATTCAGGACTTCATATATGATCCATTGCATACTGCGAAGATCACAGCTTTACTTGATTTCATATCCGCAGTTCATATATGATCTATTTCATATATCATTTCATCGTTGATTCATTCCTCACGGGAACATTTTTAGTTCAGTTGGTTAGAGCGTCGCACCGGTATCGCGAGGTCACGGGTTCAAACCCCGTTGAAGTCCTGAATTTCAGGCTTCTTTACGCAATTGCAAAAATTGTGTTCATAACTGCGAGGATCATAGCTTCAGTTGATTTCATATCCACAGTTCATATATGATCCATTTCATCGTTTATTCTTGCCTCATGGGAACATTGGAAACCACAAATAACCAGCTCCCAACGTCAGTGGCTTCATAGCTCAGTTGGTTACAGCGTCGCACCGGTATCGCAGGTCACGGGTTCAAACCTCGTTGAAGTCCTGATTTTTCAGGCTTCTCTACGCAATTCAAAAATTGCGTTCATAACTGCGAGGATCATAGCTTAAGTTGATTTCATATCCACAGTTCATATATAATTTATGACTGTAAATATTCTGTACACATATCGATACAGAAAGAAGTACGACAACGAATCACAATGATAGGGAGCTTATGCAAGGACGACGGCTACGAGAGCGCCACAAAACAATGGGCTTAATGAGCAAAAACTGAAACTTAGCATAGAATGTACAGGAAAGATTTAATTGGAGTTTAATAATCCATAATCCAGATACTCGCTAGTTTAAGAATGCAATGCGTGTGTATGTGGCTGAATTGATGCAGCTCCGGAGTTTCGAGCTTTCAGACTTTTAAACTCTTGTTTGCATATATAATAAGCTGCATTTAAGAGGTGAATTTTTAAGCTGTTGAGTAAGTGCGTCACTTTTCCCTAGATCCAACCTTCTGAGGTCCAATTGGTGAAATTTAAACGTGAGCAATGACGGACCGTGAGATACAGAGCCTTTGCATAAAAATCAAAGCTCAAAATTTTGCCAGTCAGGTGTTGGACACTATAATTTCATGCACAACACTGGAACCAAATAGCAAATTCTGTATGGGTTTAACAAACATTGAAGGAATCGAACGCCTTGAATGAATCTGTGTTTGGTGAAGTAGCATTTCAGTGGTCTTGCTGACTAAACTCTGTAGTCAGGTAAAAATAAGTGGAAATGTGACAGCGAAGAATTATTTGAAAGAAAGCTTGCTGTCTATTTTTTGCTTCATTGTTCACGGAGACGTTGACTAACAGTGGGAAGTTAGTGTAAAGATCATGTACTTCCCAAAGTTTCAGCTTCCAAGGAGCTTTCTTGGTCAAAGTAACGTTAAATCTCGCACGATCGCCGCCATTTTAAATTAGTTTAGCAGCCTAGCAGCATGTTCATGACGTCATTGAGGTCAACCTGAAGTTTTGCGAAAAGCTTGAACACTACAACCATACATTCAACTCAACTTCAATGTGTTTTAATTTCTACCGTTGTTTTGTGTTCATAACTAAGCATGCGTCAAAGTCTGTCTCATGAATAGACAACATCTCCTTTCATTTAACTTAAGAATATTTAAGAATAATTTTGAAAGGAAGAGCTTTCTTGCAGGCTAGTTTCTATCTTTGAACTGAATTTATTACCAAAGCTTAACAACAAAGTAAAAGACCTCGAAACGGGACATGACATTACGAAATAATTCAACATGTGAGCGTGTGAGCCAAAGGGCCACTGCTGGCATAACTTCAGGGCCCGGTTGTTCGAAAGCCGATTAAGTTAACCCAGGATTATCGTAAAGTTTCGTTTCATGTTTTCAACTTTTTGGTGAAAGTTTCTTTTGATTGTTTTTGTTTTTTAAGATTGACTTCTTCTACTGCAAAGTTTTCCCGAATATCAGCGTTGACTAACATCTGGAAGTCGAGAGGTAAACTCCTGGGTTAATTTTTAATCTCGGATTAGCGTTAATCGGCTTTTGAACAACCGGGCCCTGTGTGACCCCTCAAATTGTGTACATGACAATGCACTTGAAAAAAAATCAGCTGCAACGTCGCAGTTCAATACCTTCCTGGGAGATAATATGGGTGAACATACATGACGTACCTAACTGAGAGACCATATGGATGGACGTACATGACGTACCATCCAACTCCGAGCCTTCTGGTTTTGCGTAACACGTACCACGGGCAACCCAGTTTAGGCTCATGCATCGTCTAGTTGTCTCTTTAATAAAAATATAGATTTAGCGATGCCTAAAACAGGAGCACCCGGATTGCTTATTCTCACTGGCCGTAGGATAAGGAAAAATAGGATGCTTTGGATTTTCCGCGTCTTGGTGTCTGCGGTTACTGCTTAATTAAATTTTCTTGGCTGCCTAACAAGTAAATTCCACGGTAAATTTCACGCAAAAAACCGATATCGCGTGAATCACGAAGCGATGAGTAAGAAATCGGGTTTTTGAGTGAAATTTACTGTCGAATTCACCAGTTCGGCATTTTTTCTTAAATCACGTGAATTTTGAAAGAAAACGAGCAAATCCTCAGCAAGCGAACAAGACAGGAAAAAAGCCATTTCAGAGTCAACTGTCAAAATGCAGCGAATAGGAATTACGCTAAAATTAGAAATCAGATGTACTAGATCGTGATGAGACAGATCGTCTGTTGGTTCAAGGTCCAATCAAGAGTTTTATTGATGCACTTCATTCTACGTGATCTCTGAGAACGAGATCATTTACATTTTAATGTATTTCATTGAAACACGCCAGCTTGGCTTGGAACCAGAATCGGCATGAAAGGAAAAACTTCAAACAAGATCTCCAACAGATTACCTGTACGTTCTCTAAACAACTTCTGAAACCCAAGCTAGTATATTTCTCCTAGAGAACTCATTGCGATTACGTGTTTATAACATAAGGGAAAAATAGTCTTGTCACTTTTGAGGCACAAAGAAAAACAGTTGGGCAAACGAAGTAAAAAGAACTCCTGTTCTCTCGCATCTTAAAGCCAAAGAAACAAACAAATCAATCATTTCTTTGTGTCCTAAAAGAGTACAGATGATTGATATTTAACTCCAGATGAGCATAAAAATTCGAGTTTCATTCCTGAACAAGGTAAGACTAATGTGTGGAACTGTAGATGGAGGCACCTGCGGGAACCTAGAGAAATGACTGTCTTTATTAAAACTACTTCAGAAAAACGATAAGATTTTTATTAATGTTTGTTAAATATCGACTGTACCTACCGATTATCGAGTTCCAGGTGTCAAATTTGGCTGTTATCTGCGTTATCTGAATCAAGTTAGCCGACTAACTGGTGGATTGCGTGATCAATATCATTTAAATGACCTCAAAAGACCATCCCGCTTGGTTTGAGGATTGTAAGTTTTTTTCGCAACATGCAGGTCACGTGATGCTATTTGGTGCCTGTAAGTTGTCATTTTGGTTTTGTAGCAGTTCTTAAGGCAGTGAGCTACGTTGGTCTAGTATGTTTCCATTTTTCCTAATCTTTTTCGTGTCATTACTTGGGTGTGTGTGTTTTCGATTGGCTTGGGTCGGTCGTCGCCTCATTTGCCTTTTATGTTTGTATTATTTTCTTTAGTTTTACGGCGTCTGTTTGACTTCAGGACAACTGATTGCCAGCTATAACTACCACTGGTTTGATCAATCGCTTGTGGTTACAAGAAGAAATTGGTGCGTTGGTGGTCGGATGGATTCTCTGATCTTGGCTTAGGCCTTTCACATTAATATACTTGAATCGTCAACGTGTAGGCTACCATACATGTTTGCGGCATAGTAAGTCTTTCGTCGGAATGCCCTCGTAGCAACAACAAATTATCGAAAGCGGGGGATTGAGTAGATGGTCAATGTTATCGTTAATACGCAGATAAGAGCAACAATTGGCAACTGGAACGCGATAATCGACGGGTATAGTCGAAGTTTATCATAGTTTTTATCATGGGGTTTCGATAAAAACAGTAATTTATCGAGGTTCCGCAGGTTCCGCCGTCTTCAGTTCCTAAAATTAGTCTTATCCCCGAAACAAACGAAAACCACTTTTTTAAATATGCATCCACTTAAGGGCCCACTAACGTATTTTTTGGGGTGCGTTGCTATAAAGAATGTAATCGTTAAGTAATTTGAGAGAATTTGGCATTATTTTGGTCAGTTTCCAACTTTTGTAAACCAATGACCCTAAAGATGGCGTCATCATACTACGCCCATGGTCACGTGACCAATAAAAGAAAACTCTAAATTTGTCTACGTGCTACGCAATTTGCGTATTTAATCAGCGGTTTGATAATTTGTATTCGTTTTTGCATCCAGCCAAGCATGGTTTTCTTTTCATTTTGAAAAATCTTATTTTTAAAGAGATAAACGATTCCGTACCCATAACATTTAAAGAAAAGATGATTTGAAAAAAGCAATGCTTAACTATATTCTGTATTTGGGGGTGAAACGTGCCATATATTAAAAAAATAATTAAATTTAAAGACGCCGGAAATTTAGCTTTTTTCAAACCGGAAGTCAGTTCGTTTACGCATGCGCAGTTAATCTGACAACGGGCGCGAGGAAGGGCGAAGAAAAACCTTCCATGGAAACAACAGTAAGTGCGGTGATTTTTGCTTCTGAGTGGGTTTTCTGGTCAGCTCATGACATGATGACATCAGTCACCGGAAGTAACATTTCACTTCCTTAGCAACGCGCCAGAAATCCGTCTGTGGGCCCTTAAAATAACTCATCCGTAAAAATAACAAACGATTTAGTGTCTAAGAAAAGAATTTGTGGAAAAACGTCTTATACCAAGTTTGAGCTATTAGAGGTATACTGTTTTATCACTCTCTTCCTGTTTCGTTTTTGTTCTTCTGTTATAGGATGTCCAGGCATCATGCAACCTTATCAAATTTGAAATTTGCTCTAAAGAAATTCAACACTCAGCTTTAAGTTTATATCCCCCCAATGCTTGACTCGTATAACAAGGAAGCAACCAGTGTGTCCTGACAAAATTATGTCAAACCTGACAATGTATTAAAACCGGCAAAAAATGCAAAAAATAAAAAATTTCAAACTGTTTTCTACCCAAACAGAAAAAGCTACGCCTGCCAAGAGTTGGTTGACAAGTTATACCCAAGTACGCGCCTCGAGCCACAAAAAGCACGCAAATTAAACCTTGTTTTCTTCCTCAGGTAAGACGTGCATTGACCTAAACCAAAGTTTCTACCACGGATGACTAACAATACTTTCTCACCCAATGTGCACGGGAGAAAGTGGCCGACCACAGTGTGGGGAGAGAGGGACCAGCCACAGTGTGGGGAGAGAGGGTCCAGCCACAGTAGCAGTAGCAAAATAGCATTTGTCTGTCAGTCGTTGACCGTTTTCACTCGTGACTACTTCTTTCTTGCAGTTTTACGTTTTTGGCTTTTTCCTGTATTCATGATTGTTGCACCCCTTCTTCCTCTGTGACATCCTTTGCTTGCTACGAGTACACTTAGCATCATCCTCCGCTCGTATTGCTGGGTTGCTTCTAACGTCTATATAATTGTTGAAGTAAATACATGTGTTTTCGAGGACAATCGAAAATGTAAACACATGATATTTCCATCCCTCCACCCCGATTGACCGCCTCTCCACGTACTTCTACAGATCCTTGAATGGTCGGGCTCGATTTCCAGCCGTGTTGGGAGAGAGTGAGCTGCGAAAGGTTCAGATCTGAAACAACCGAAGCCTTTACTAACGCTAAAATTAGGCCTAAACACTGTGCTTAAGATACTGTTTAATTAAGCCTAGGGTTAGCATTTCTGGAAAGGTTTGGGTTGTTTCAGTTATCACGGATAAAACAATAACCAACAATCTGCACTTTATACAAGTATCCTCCGTCAAACGTTTTTCTGTCAGCTGTTGGTTGTGGCAGGCACAAGATGAAGGAGGAGTGGGTGGTGGGAAAAAAATCACACCTCTCATACCCAAGTCTACCAATTCTTTGATTTTCTCCTCTCCTCTAGCATTTTTATTCTCCCCACTTTTCACTTTTTGGCTCGTATTAAACTCCCTTTCTGTCTTGCTTCCTAAATTTTCTGTTAGCATTCAGTTGTTCAAAAGATGATCAAAACTTAACCTCACTTTAGGAGTCTCGTTATTGGAACGTTAGTTCTGTGAGATCTCTCCTGCCAATTTGTCTTTGGCGAAGTTTATAAATAAATAAACTTTCAATTTAGTCTCATTAAAAATGCTACAAAATAGTCTTAGGTTTAACCCATTAACACCTGAACTGCCCTGGACCACCTCCCTTGACGAGTAAAACCATCTGCCGCTAGACAGAGTGAAATTTATTAAGTCCTGGACTCCCAGATGTCAATGGTTAAGTCAAACCTAATAGATGCTTGTTTGCATCCAATTTACCTGTGCTGTGGTCTGTGTTCTGATGAGATGAAACTTAGAGCTTTCAAGTTTGGCACCGGCTGTGTTGTATTCGTGTACTGTTCCAAGGAATTTTGTCACAGACTGTAGAATTTTTAGTTACAACTGTTTCGTCAAGTTAAGTAATAATTAAGAACCCTGCAGTGCAGAGTGTATTATTCGTAACATCGATTTACGATCTTTAATCTTTAATCTTTGAGCTGCGATTTCACTAAGAGTTAGTTTGCAACAGTTCCTCGCAAGGCTAAGACACGGTTCACTCGCTCTCCTGAAAACAAGGCTAACTTAAAAGAAATATCTGCTAAACTGTACGTGACGACCCGCCATAGAAGTAAGTGAACTTTGTATGAACGAATCAATTCTTCTTTCAGTGACATCTTTGTAAGCGATTTTAGGTTTAAGTAACTTAACAACAGCCGTTTATCTCCTGTTTCAGAGCGAATAATTGTCTACGAATATTTGTCTATAAATGGTCCATACAATCATCATTAAACATAAATAATTATATGATTTGTGGCAGTCATTAATCGGAAAGACGAGCTTCACAGCGAAGCAACAACCGCTGCCTATTGCTTGCTTTAATCAGTGCATCCCACGTGAACGCCTACTTGGCGTCTTGTTGTATTACGTTGTATTTCTCACAGCATGCTCTTGATGAGTGTCACAGCCAACATATCGCTAACACCTTTATCCCGGTCTCCTCTAACCGATCATAACAACCTTAGGGGACATACAATCTCCGACAAGGCAATTACTAATTTTCTTTCAACCGGCCTAAGCTCGTCATGAAACACTTTAAGGTGGGCAGACACCAGGGGTCATGTCGCAGCGACATGGTGCAGCGACAACAAGGTGTGTAGTACACACCGAGGAGACATGCATTGAGAGTGTGGCGGGGACATGTAGCAGGGAGAAAATCACAATATTTGCACACACATGAAAATTTGGTGTTGGTAAAGGAAAGGAAAGAAACTGTATTTGAGTGTCTAGTCGTTCTAGCGCTGGAGCACCTAATTACGGACACTGTAAACTGAAATTAATAATTAACACAAATCAAGTCAGGTGAGGAGAGCGGAAACCGGAGCACCCGGTGAAAACCTCTCGGTGCAGAGTAGAGAACCAACAAACTCAAACCACACGGGTACATGTACCCACGTGGGTACATGTTTCAGGGATATGTTGCAGCGACATGTCCCTGCGACGTGTCCCATGAAGTTCAACTTGTTGAACTTCGTGAGACATGTCGCGGGGACAAGATTACCCCCAAATTCGTGTTGCACAATTATAAAAGTATCAGTTAACACGGGGGGACATGTCCCTGAAACATGTACCCCCAACATTTTCGTGTGTATGCACGTGTTGCGATTTGTCCCTGCTACATGTCGCCTCAGTGTCCATTAAGGCTGGTTTCCAAATAGTCGTCCCTGTCGCTAGAATCGTCTCTGTCGCTTGAAAAGAGCTTCCCGTGGTGAAAAACGACAGACGCGATTGAAGCGATTCTTGCGATACCTTGGTTTCCATTAAATCGTTTGTATCGGATCAAACGATAAAAAAGACTGGCACTAGGAATTTTTTTGCCGACTAAATCAAAATTTAAATGGCGGCAGTCAATCGAAGAACAAGACTTTTGGCTTGTTATTTGCTTCTCCGTTTTATTTTGCGAGGAAGAAGAGAGAGAGAACATCGAAGAAAGCATCGGTTTTGGGTTCGGTCGATATTCCCTTCCCGACCCAGAAGGCACGCTTTTCACTTTCTTCAGATAGCGTGTATAACTAGTGCGAATGTTCTTATACTTCTTCTCGGCTTCCTCTGCAGTAAGACCGAATTTCTGGCCAATCGTTTCTCAGGCGTTTTCTCTCGTTCTTCTGTTCTTATAATCCTTCGAAAATTTGTTATAAAGACATTCATACCGCTGTATTTCTTCCATAAATGTAGAGGTGTTATTCGAGTTGCTTGCCGTCATTTTGAAGCGTATATATGGACGTGAAGTAAGCAATCATGGGATATGTCCCAACGCTTCTGTCGCTTCTATCGTTTGAACCCGGTTTCCATTAAAAATATGCGATCGCTTGAGAGTCTTTTCCGGTCGTCTCTGTCGCAAGGATAGAACTCGAGTCTATCTCGGACGACTGATCGTTTTTGTCGCAAGGATCGTCCCGGGTGATCGCTAGAGCGTTTCCATATGATCGTCTCAGTCGCTTCCAAAAATTTGAAGCGACAGAGACGATTGTAACGACAGGGACGACTATTTGGAAACCGGGCTTTACACACGGTTTTTGTCGCTGCAACATGACCTCTCCTGTCTGCCCACCTTTACGGATTTCTTTCCGTGGATCAAAAACGTCGCTATCCACTACTAGCCACCTCCACTTCATTGAATAGTTGTTAGCATCGATTATTGAAAAATGAACCTTGTTTTTAAAAGTGTCAAGTCTTCTAGCGCTGAGACACTAACTGGGGACAATAGAAATCAAATCAATTGATTAAACATTGGTTTTGGGGGAGAGTGGAAAACCAGTTTACTCGGACGAGAACCTCTCGAAGCTGAGTAGAGAATCAACAAACTGAACCCACATGCGAAGCCGGGTTTCAGGGAATCGAACCTGGGCCTCGTCTAACCGATCATAACAGCCTTAGCGGACAAACAATTTCCGACAAGGCGATTACCAATTTTCTTTAAAGCGGCCTAAGCTCGTCATGAGACCCTTTGGTGGGAGGCGAATAATCACACTAATGCGCCAGCTCTACTGCCAGTTTTATAGCCAGCGAGCAAGCCGTCCAAAACGAGTTGGGGCGGGGAAAGGAGAGCTTGCAACGATCACCGTAGAGTTTTGGTTTCCAGTCACCCCGCTCTGCCTCGCTTTGGACAGCTTGCTCGCAGGCTAAACAGTTTTGATAGGGAGCTTAAGCAACGACAACGGCAACGAGAACGTTATCTATGAATATAACTGAATTTGCGTAATTTTAATCGCTACGTGACTATTTCAACCTTTTTAATATGACAAGGATGTAGTAGTTCCTCAAAAATGGCACTCGTCGGAACGGCACTTAATTTAGGGGAGAAATGAAAATTTATCCTAAAGTGCTGACGTCTTTGATAAAATCTCAAACTTGGCTATAGAGCGTTTTCACTCACGTGACCAGCAGCCATATTGGATTACTGAAACGAAAGAAAGTATTTGCATAAAATTAGAGTTCAATTCCCGGAGGATTAGTTTGGTACACTATCATGGCCGCCATTCCTTTGTTTTGGATCACCAACATGGCCGCCGTGACGTCATATGAAAACGCTCTAGTTCACGTTGTTGTTTTGCTGACGACGGCAAAGAAATAAAAACGCACGTGCAGAGCGTGCAAAGCTATTGTTTTTGCCCACTGAATATGCAAATTTGTGACTGTCTTGTTGCCGTTGTCGTTGCTTAAGCTCCCTAACATCTGTTATTAATATATACTAAAACAGTGCATAGCGTTGAACGCGCGCGGTGATTGTCTTTTCAAACTCCGGATATCATTTGCTATTCACCTTCAAGCAATTCGCGCGGAATTCGCGCCCGAAAATGTTGTAATCTTTGCAGGAATAAATGAGTTAAAATCATAGTTTTGTGCTACATTTAGTATATACTAAAACAAATATTCACCTCAGTGTCAGTGGCTAGTGGTGGATATTTACCGAGCCGCATTACTCGCCGATGAGATTGGCTTAAAAGTTTCGCCAAAATTTGTCAATGAGTTTGCAATTGGCCTACATCAGTACCTTGACTTGTGCTATCAGACTCAATTCAAATATCCATTCTGCTGTACCGGTATTCCAAAATGTTCGTACTAGCTAATGAGCTAACACTCCAGTTAAAGAAAAAATTGACATCCAACTTGCTATCCCAATCACTACTCGTTTAATTCCACTTCAGTTTTTACACGTTGTTCTAGCTATCACATTTCCGATAAGCTAAGAACCTTATCACTTCTGGGAATCAAACAACATGCAGAATCTGTGGATTACGTGCACTATGCATTAATAGTCGAGGCTAAAAAGGTGCCAAAGTTGATCATTACGTAGAATTTGTTTTCTGAAATAAATACTGGTTCCATGTGACAGTATCCGTCGTTTGATTTTTGTGTAATAAAAAAATATTAAATAAGGTTTTTGTGATATCTAGAATCAAGTTTAAGCAAGTGGAATAAGCCTCAACCTTGATCATTCCAGCTATCACCTGGGCCCCATCTTATAATCTTATTAGTTGAATAATGTTATGATGAATTTCGTATATTTGAGTTCACATTGCAACCTGGTTGACAATAAAACATAGCTTAATGCTACTATCCTGCGAACAGGCTCTCACTGGCCGCAAGAAACGAGCTCACTCGTGAGGGGCCTGAGACGAGCCGGAGAGCGAAAAATGGGAACCTGCAAGGATGGTATTGAATTTCGAATCCGGCCACTACAAAGCTATCAAAAATTTGACAACTCGCTAACCCAATGTGTCAAATTATCAGCCCATAGAAATTGGGCACAACGTCAACAAACATGACTGCAAATAGCCTATTTCCGAGTTGCTGCATGCCTCAGTTTCAAAGCGAGTCCTAGTGCACAACCATTCAAATAGAAATGAGTTGCATATTTCTGTGCAAATCAAACTCATTTCTCTATCAATAGTTGACCAGCAACTCAGAAATGGCCCATTGCATTGGGGAGGCTTTCAGTGGGAATCACATCTACATAACAACAGGACCTATCATTTTTCATCAATCAGAACACTGCTTTTGTGTATGAACATGCTGTATTCGGGAAACAGTGCCATCCTTTGCAGGCTGTCATTTCTTTGCACCTGAGGCCCATAGTACCGGTACCATCAAACTATGTCTAATTATGAATTTCAAGGTGAAACAAAAGTCAAGTAATTGGTTATTCTTTTGCACTATAACTTCACTCGTATTTTTGTTTGCTGTGAGCAGAGCATCTCAATAGTCAAAGACGAGCCCCACAGGCATTTATACAATTGTGTGATGAACAAATGAGCATAGTGCACGACTTCAAAGTTCACTGCTTCCTGGCGATATACATTCAACAACTTGCCACCATGTATTTCTTACATGTTATCTGGTGGATTTTCAATACTAGACTTAAGGGGTATCAGTTTTTCAGTTGCAAGAACACTTTCTAGTAGCGTTGAAAGATGGGTGAGATCCTCCAGCATTATTGCCGTGCTGTGTGACACATCCTGCAAAACAGGAATGAGAAAAAGAAAAATACATTGAAGAAATCAAAATGGGATGGGTAATTCCCCCACCCCACCCCCTTCCACCCGCCCCCCCCCCCAAAGAAAAAAAAAAAAAAAAAAAAAAAAACTTGTCTGCCTATTTATAAACATTAGAGTAGACACACAAAACTCTCTAGGAGAAAATTATCACTCAAGGAACAGCCGTATTAGGAAATAAGACTCTTTTAGGCATCAAATGTCTGGAGGTTACAGGTTGCAGGTTAGGGTTACAGGTCACTAATTGTTTCACCATAGCTGAAACAACCGAAACTTTAACTAATGCTAACATTAGGCCTAAACAAGTTGTGCTTAAGATAATGTTAAATTAAGCCTAAGTTTACCATTTCTGTAAAGGTTTGGGTTGTTTTAGTTATTGTGGATAAAACAATAACCTACAATCTGCACTTTATACATCAGTGTACCCTCCGTCAAACGTTCTTGTGTCAGCTGTTGGTTGTGGCAGGCACAAGATGAAGGAGGAGTGGGTGGTGGGAAAAAAATCACACCTCTCATACCCAAGTCTACCAATTCTTTGATTTTCTCCTCTCCTCTAGCATTTTTATTCTCCCCACTTTTCACTTTTTGGCTCGTATTAAACTCCCTTTCTGTCTTGCTTCCTAAATTTTCTGTTAGCATTCAGTTGTTCAAAAGATGATCAAAACTTAACCTCACTTTCAATTTAGTCTCATTAAAAATGCTACAAAATAGTCTTAGGTTTAACCCATTAACACCTGAACTGCCCTGGACCACCTCCCTTGACGAGTAAAATCATCTGCCGTTAGACAGAGTAAAATCTATTATTATCCTGGACTCCCAGAGGTCAATGGGTTAAGGTAAACCTAATAGATGCTTGTTTGCATCAAATTTACCTGTGCTGTGGTCTGTGCTCTGATGAGATGAAACTTAGAGCTTTCAAGTTTGGCACCGGCTGAGTTGTAACACTGTGTTAAACCTTCCACAAGGTCACTTCTCAGAACCAAATTCCTTTCCCCTTTAATGATAATGAAAACAAACTTAGAATGGATAATTCCAGCACAAAAGATACTAATTTATTATTATTTTTCTTTGCTCCAGTTTCAATAAAAAGGCTTTTAAATCGTCCTCCCCATATTGAATATTTCCGGGATTCCAATCAACATTGAAAATGGGGAGGGTAATTATAATGATAATAATGGTTTTCAGGGAGGTCTTGCACCCGATCGAATTGGAATTTAGAAATGTTGGTTTTTGAAGAGAGGGGTAAACCGGAGAACCCAGAGAAAAACCTCTTGGTGCAGAGTAAAGAACGAACGACAAACTTAACCCACATATGGCCATAAGTCTGGAATCAAACGCACGCCACACTGGTGGGAGGTGAGTGCAATCACCCCTAAGACATCCCTGCTCCCCACTGTATGATACTAACTTCTTACTAACCGAGCGCGAGGGCCGTACTGGGGAATATTGGCCCAAGGTCGTGGCAGTACGGACCAAGTGCAGCGAGGTCCGTACAAAAACGACCGAGGGCCAGTATTCCCAAGTATGGCTCGAGCTAGGTCGGTTAGTAAGTAGTTTATTATATGGCTTTTTAATTACCTTTTGCTTTGTTTTTACAAGCCCGTAATCGGCCCGTGGGCATTACGGGAGAATAGTGCCCTACAATTCAGTCACAATCAGCCAATCAGAGCGCGCGTTATATCGGCTACAAACACAAGCCATATATGGTCTTAACATATGTTTATTTTGAAGTATTTTAGCTCAAGAGTCCCAAGACTTTTGTAAAGGATTGTAGCTTTCTCTCATTGTTAAACTTAGTACTTACCAAGCATTGGAGGCAGAACAAAAAAAAAATTAACTTGAACTAAAAATCTGCTTGAAACAAAAGCTTAAAATTCTCCTGGCCTAGTGATAGGCAAGTACCCTTTCAAATAATAATATTATTGAGAAAAAAGAAGTAAAATAGTACCTGTAGAAACTTTTGAACCATATGCTGCCTAGTACTTACTCAGTTTTCGGTGAAAAGGCCTTGACGTAGGAAGAAATAGAGTCCAAAGTTATGCATGCAAATGAAAAGAACACACAAGATTATTTAGGAATGGCAAGAATCAAAACAAGAACCCAGAGCCTAAGGAACCACTTTTTGAAACAACTCCTTTGAATAAAAGACAGTTGACAATTTCAGGCAATCTGCAGACATTGGAATCAATGCATTTAACAAGAACTAAAATCACTCCTGCATGATCTACGTGGTCACATAGCTGGACCTTAGCTCACCTTCTGCAGCATAAAGGGACTGAGGGTACCACTTATGTTCAGAAATGCATGTAATTATAGATGCATTCTAAAAAATTAGATCCATGCATGCTCAATATAGGGACACTGAAAAACGCAGACTGCAGACTTTGCAGGCCATGTGTAAAATGAAAATTTGGTTAGCCTGAATAAGGCCTACATTGTAAGTAACATTCGGTTAGCCTAATTAGGCCTAAATAACATCCAGGTTAGCCTGTTTATGGTTAGCTCTCAATAGTGAAGGTAACGCCATATTTTACCCCTGGTCTGCACGGTCTGCACAGTCTGCAGTCTGCGTTTTGGCGTGACCGCTCAATATGCCACCTGTACGTTAAAACAACAAAGTCAGCAAAGGCATTAATGTTATTTTTTATGTTTAATTTAGGTTTTTCATCACTGATTAATTATTTTTTTGGTATTTTTTTCTAATTGAAGAATATACTTAAAATAATATACGTGTGCATGTACACAAACTAATATTGCAAACAAAATCAGGCAAACTGGCTGAAACAAGCAAGCAAACAAAACTTATAACAGTTTAATGTTTAATTGAGGAGAAGAGTTTGGAGAACACTTTGTGACACTAAATTTATCACAAAATATATGCACTGGTATTTGAGCAATAGAGGACGTTTTCCGTGTTTCCATAGCTTCACCTAAACACGAGGGGGAGTTGGGAGA
Source organism: Montipora capricornis (assembly GCF_036669925.1). Lineage (NCBI taxonomy): Eukaryota > Metazoa > Cnidaria > Anthozoa > Scleractinia > Acroporidae > Montipora > Montipora capricornis. Next base: position 68,098,314 of record NC_090888.1, on the reverse strand, counting down.
ATTTGAGACAGTTATGCAAACCAGAGACACAGTCGAGGGTTTGCATAACTGTCTCGTATTCTCCCAACTTCCCCGAGTGTTTAGATGAGACTATGGAAACACGCAAAAAAAGTCCTCTATTGCTTTTATAAAGTATTCCTCAAAGATAATTCGACAAATGAAGGAAAATGCTGGTTTTTTTACTTCTTGATTGAAACAGATTTTCTTGATACATGCTCATATTTCTTACCAGCCAATCAAAACGCACGTCTGACAACATAACCAGTCAAAATTTGTGTGATGTCACAGCCGTGTTTCCATACTCTCATCTAAATACAGCTGTTGACCAATGAGAGTGCACATACTATCCTAATTATTTTATAAATTAAAATGCATGACGTAATGTTCAAGTTAAGAGAGGAGAAAGGAGTCGGACTTCATGATGCTTATCAAAGTCTTCTTGCATCTCACTCCGAGGATTTCTGGACAATATAATTATCGAAAGTGTATTGCACAGAATAGTCTGTATTTGTTGGGCAACTCAGAGCTTGGATTATAGATTTTGCACACCTCTTGAAGAACAGAAATAATAACAATAATTATTATTATCACAATGTCGTGACACTTACGAATCAAACTTGTAAACAATCTTTTGCCTTTTAGTCTTGGTTTCTGAACCGGATTCCAATTCAACTCTGTGTATTTCAGAGTTCAAGTCCTCTCTGTCTTTCAAATATTTTCCCTCTGACTCTAAATCATCACCGTCATCACTTGTTTTCTGTTGTCCAGCAACTTCATCATCCTCTTCATCGTCAGTTTCCGATGCTTCACCACTTACCATGGTACCACTTACCATAGTATTGCGCATAAATGTGGCACTTTGATCAGTTTCACCATCAGCTTGCTTTTCTAGGGTATCCTTCACTCCTGATTTAGACCTTGAAGCAAAAGATTGCCTCAAAATGTTGAAATGGCAAACAAATGAATCGATCCATAAATAACTAAAAGTTGGCAGTAAACATGCATGCTTAAATTTGATTGTATCACCTATGAAAATCGACTTGGATTTTTTATTGGGAAATAGACGAAATTATCTAACTCATTGTTATACCCAATTCAAATCTTCAGGGGTTAAGATTCTTTGCGTATTGCATTTGTATTTGAATTTGGCATTCACATTTAACTGATATGGAAATAACCGGAACTAACGTTTTATCTCAAAGGGTTTGAATTGGGTACAATTGAGTTCGCCGATTTGGACTCTTTCACGATTTTTGCTGTAAATTTCCCTGCTAGAAGACGTCTCTTTTCTTTTACGTTCGCTGTGCTGTCGAGTACGGGAAAAGAAACCTCTCTTTTCGCGTACTCGACAGCCCAGCGAACGCAAAAGTAAAGAAACCTCTGCTAGCAGAGAAGCTGTAAATATGCAAACGCCAAGAAAAAAAAAACTTTCAACTCACAAAAAAAAATCATTTCAGACTCTTTCCCCAAACGAGAAAAAAATTAATCAGAATCACGAACGTTAAAGTACGTAGGCTATTAAACTTCAGCCACAGTCTACAAATCAATTAATATTATCACAGAATTTTACACAACATCTCCTATAACACTCTGCTATTTCTGTTAAAATACTCACATTTTTTGGTAGAGAAAGTAAAAAAAGTCCAATCATTTTTCGTACCACGTTCGAAAACCAGTCGATGCCATAAAAGAGGATACAATGGTGAAACATACACAACCACGACCACAACCACTTTTTATCACCTAATGATGTAACGCTGGTTCAAGAATTGCGGGCTTTCTAAAGAAGTGGTGCAATGGTCGTGCAATGGAAAATGGAAGTGTTGCTAATTTCAGCTAATTGTAACTTCTTCGATAATTTTCCTATCTAACGAAATGCCCCCAATAGAGTTACCAAGATTAACAGGCTCCTTGCGGGCTTTCTCAGGACTTTCTTCTCCGCATTCACAACAACCAGAAATTGGCGATCTTCTAAAGAGGAAGCGACAACTGAGATCGAAAAAACAGCTGGAGGGAACTTTCTCGTGGTCAGAATTAAAAAGTTTGATGGTGGATGCGACCACCTTTGATAAAAATGCTGCTCAAGAGGTATGCTCTTTGGGGCAAAGGCAAATGATTGTGGAACGAGATACCTTTTTCAACCATCTCAAATTGGCATGCCCCCATTCCGGCCCCCCCCCCCCCCCCCCTCATCCTGGCACCCCACCTGTGACAGGTGACAGGCAGGGCAGGGACGGTCGGATCATTTAAGAATGGTAGGACTAGAAAATCTTTCCTAGACTTCAAGCACTAGGGGTCACTGTTTCTCCACTGATTGTCATTTAGAACCCTAATTTATTTAAAGCTACTAAAGGGAAAAAGTTAATATAGGAGGAATACAGCCCAGTGGGCCCCTTCCCTTCTTTGGTCCCTGTCTGTCTCAAGTAAAAGGTAAAGGTGGAGTAAAAGTTTATTATTATTTTTTATATAGATACCAATCATGTTTCACCATATTGTGTCCATTTGTATTGTGGGTAATTACAAGGGGAAAGGATAGAAAGAATAAGATGGAATGAAATTCAGGATTTGGACGGTAATCCAGATGACTGAGAGACCAAAATGTAACAAAGATGGACACTAGACCCAAGATTAATGTATTGAGCTATAGGATCCTTCAGTTGTCAGGGAAGGAGGGGTTATTACTGCAGCTGTAATGCTTTACCATTACCCAGAGCCTTAAAATAATAAAATTTGTAGGTAAAGTGCTGCCTTCGTTATGACATTTTGAAAATTGTTAGATGTTTAGTTGTTTGGGTGGGGATCAATTAAATTCTATGTCTGTTGGACAATTTTTTTATTTACACAGTGGGGTGTTAAAGTCTTCATTGTTGTGGTAAATCTCTGCTAGCATGTGTTAAGCCGTTTTATATCTACAGTTAGAACTGGACCACTTGGTAAAAGAGAAAACAAATCATTGACATAGTTATAGGGAAGGTGGGTTTATATTATAATAAAAGTTTAAATATTCCATTCTGTAGGTCAAAACGTTGTTGAAGGAGCTTGTTCTAACCTCCCGAGAGATTGGTATGTTGGCAGTTTCATTATGTAACAACTCCTACCTTACTAAAAAAAAATAAAAACTCAGATCATTTCCAAGTGGTGTCAAGTGCACATAAGACTCAAATCTTACAATGTCTTTTTTTTGAGGGAGCTCTTCCCTATTTTGCCTTGTTGGCATTTTGGCATCACTACTGTAGTTTGATAAAATCATGTAAACAACATCGTCGCTCTTTGGAGGTTGGGTGCCCGAAACATCCTGGAGCTTCCACTATTGGCAGCCAGCGCCAAGATGGAGACTGCACCGTTGGCTGGAAAAACCTGACACCCCCGCAATGAGCCCCCAAACACCCGAGAATAACGGGCACCCTTCACACTGTGTAAAGCAGTGGGTGGGGTGGGCGGTAACAAAAACCGCTAAACGCTCCACACACAATGCTCCTACTTCCTGTCACACTGATAAATAAATGATACAGCCCAAAGCACAAGGTATTCCACACATGCGCAAGTATACTAAAACCACTGACCATTTGGCTGCAGTCGCTCCTTAGGCTAGTTGTTTACTTGGTTAAACTTCGTTTAACCTCATATAAAGTGACGAAATGGTTAATCCTGAAATGGCTGTTCTATTGGATATATGTTTTTGTTACTCAATGTCCTTTAGTACCTGCCGTTCACGTAGTGCATACCCTTTTCAAACCCTGAACGAATATGTCCCAAATGTTGCAAAACACTTAATTGGTAATTCCAGTTTATTGGCTGAGTTGTGACTTTGGGGGACGTACCCAATATGAAACATCTTTTCGATCTATAGTTGGTCAGGAATCATCTGGAGAGGCTGTGGAAAGTGCATCATTATTTGTTTTTATAACTTTGAAGCATACAGCCCTCATTGGAAAGGATGAAACTTCAAAACTGAAGAATTTCTTTGGAGCATTCCCTGCAACGGCGGCCACCAAAGCTTGTCACATTGTAAAGAGCTTAATTTCACTTCTTCCAGAGGATTTCTTAGCAGTTATTGATAAGAGAACAGAAGGCAAAGACGACAAACCTAGAAAAGAGTTTGGTAGTGATATTAAATTCATGCCATTACAACCAAAAGACTTCTCTCTTAATGATGATTTAATTTCTGATTCTGAGGATGAGGAAGTGGAACATAAACTAAGTTTTCCACTCAAAGAAGAGCACATCTCTGGTAAAGAAACAGTGAATGACTCAACAAACAACAAAGATGACATAACTGGTTCTTGGTTAAGAGACCAGTGTGCGTTGTATTTTGCTGACAGTTCAAGTGGGCTTTCCGTTTTGGATCTCTGTTCTGCAATATTTGACATTCTTGCTTCTGACAGAGATAATGCAGCTCTCCAGAATGAGTTATTTGAGCTCCTTGGTTTTGATCGGTTTGAGTTCATTCAAACCCTTTTGGCTGACAGACATAGGATTCTCATAGCAACTTCTGAAAGTGCTTTTGATTTGACGGAAAGCAAAGGTAAGCAATAAAATTTAAAAAAGGCTCCAGATGACAAAGAGCAATGGACTGAAAGTCAGGGCCATGGTTGTTGGTTGGAACCCCTAGGAGGAGGAAAATCTTTATAAATGTAAGACTGAAGCCTTTATAATGTTAATCACAGGGCCCTAACCCCCCAGATATTCTCCATGAAGTCTTTTGGATGGTTAAAAACATAGGCATTGTTCACAAAGGCTAAAAGAAAGAGTCCTTAAAGTTTTTTTTCTGCAAAATGTGTGACATAAAAAGATGTGTCAAGAAATGGTTTTGTCAGTAACACCATGGAAAGAAATTTAGAGCTTTGATGTTGTAGTAATAAGAGATCTACATGTAGTGTGGGAGACCCCCATTCCCCAATGCTTGCTGTTAATTAATTTTAATATGCAGCTGCAAATTCGTAAATGGTTTGAACACAGGAGTCATATCAATATTGATAATTGAAGTATGATCATTCTTTGGAGGCGGGGATTTTTTACAGGTGACAGGGCAGGTTTACAGGTCACTATTGTAACATTATGATAAAACAACCCTAACTCTTAATTAATGCAGGTCTGGGCCTAAAAACTATTATTTTGCCCTAAGGTTTAAGGAAAGTGATTAGGGTTATTTTAGCGATGTTAAGACAATGACCTTTAAACCTGACCTGTGACCTATAAAAAATATCTGCCTCTGTTTAGGATAACATTGACTGATGTGTTGACAACCTGAGTGGAAGCCATCTTCAGAGTCAAGTGATTTGTGTGACAGTATAAACGTCAGTCGATGATTACATCAACATGATGTAAATGTTGACTTGCTCTATGTATACTTTAGAAATCAACAGAACCAAAGCTCCAGCAATGTCAAACAGGCCTTTATATGGATGCCAAGTAACTGTGCAGGTAAAGTGAAGTTGCTGCGCTGCAAAACAAATTGCATGTTGTAATCAAAGTTGCTTGACAGTTACAATAAGAGAATTGTGTGCTTTTATGACAGTAAGTAAGTGGTCCTTTGCCGTTTTCCATTTCACATAATTTTATGGGATGCCAAACTTCTCTAATATTTTGAATAATTTATTTCTGGGGTGAAAGCTGTAAGTCTGAATTTTTCAAAAATAATATGAAAGGTTACTTTTTTACTCCTGAAATGTGATGTCACTATTGGTATAACTACAGTCAGAACAAGAAAAACAGTTGATGCGGCAAGTCAGAAAGGAAGAAAAGAAAGAAGAGCGCCGTCAAGCTCGCAGAGACAAAAAGCAATTCTCTGATGATCAGGAAATGGATCAAGAAGCATATCTTAGGAGTCTTGGCTTTGATCCTGAATTTATGAAAACACAAAGGTATGGAATAATTATAAATCTGTGAACCCAGAACTTTTTCGTCTCCCACTTAAGAATGGATGACTTTTGAAACTAGATAGTTACTTGAAGCAAGATTAACCTAATTATTGGTTACATTGAAATTTTATCATTTCTGTATCAAGCAAGAAAGGTTGTTACACAAAAGGGTGTACCCATTAGATTTACATCTTTTTTTTCATGTTCTTTGTAAAGTGCATTGTGAGAACATTTTGAGTTGACAAAACTGAACCTTTGGTCACTTTTTACATGCTATTTTTTAATGACCTAATATCATCAATAATTTACTGGTTTTCTAACAACACGTTATTCTATTTACTTGGAAAGCATGCAGCCCCCATTTATGAGTAATAATGCCTGCCTGACGTTAGACAATAAAATCTACAAGTCTCACTGAGTCATGAGGCAAAGGGTTAAAGGGGGCATAGTTTTTGAGTGGACCGAGGTGTTGTTAAGCCATTCACTCCTAAAGCGGCCACCATTGACGAGTAAAATCATTTGGCATTAGACAGAGTAAAATTTGCAAGTCTCACTCTGAGAAGAAGGGTTATTTAAAGAGTTTAACATAATTATGCAAGTTGTCATCTCACTGAGCTTTTATCAGTTAAACAGTGGCACTGGGAAATAACAGGAAGTACAAAAAATAAAATAATTATTAATGCTCATTCATCAAAATTTGGGACTTAGTGAAATGATCCTCATAATGACAATTAATATATAATTGATGATCATTAATTAATCATTTATGGTCAATAATATATTTACCGGTATTATTATTATTGACTGTTTCTGACCCTGACCTCATTTTTTTAAAGCTGATTCAATATTGCCACTTATGGTGTAAATATTGGCATTTTTAAGTGATTATTCAATAATTAATAAATAGTTTGTTTATTTTTTTAAGGGAGGTTGCTCTTCAGGTAGCATCAAATGCTCCCTTGTTTCCAAAGCCAAAACGGAGCACTCAGCCCTCTCAGAATTACCCTTATGTATTTGATGCTTTGGCCGAAATGCAGCGTTCAACGGCTTTCATTTCAGACACCAAGGTATTTGAATCCTTTCCATTGCATTTTTTAAAATCATCTGTAATTAACAAGTTGAATGCAAAATAGAGATAGCTTGTTTTTACCGTGCTAGGGTTCTTTTCACGAAGAGATTCTGTCACCAGAAAGGTACCCAAAAGGCAGTTAATCCTATTGCTGTAATGATGTTTACACAATTTTACCACAGATACAGAGAACATTCACATCCATGTCCATTCATGTTTTCATGCCAACTGACGCTATTTACAACTATTCAAGGCTAGGGTTACCGAAATTGTTTACGTTTACTTGAGGTGTAAAGTTGGAGGGATACTGTAGGGAGGTTTCTGGAGACAAGTGATGTGGAAGTTGAGCAGAAGTATAAGGGGATACTTTGTGACATTTATCATAGAGAATGAGCTTCTCATAGTGCAGTCGCCACTTGCACAATCCCATAATGCAATACGTTTTGGGGGGTTAGTTGCATTAAAACAATGGATATCCAGTTCACTGAAGCATAATACAGTACCAAGAGTAAAAAAATTGTGAAAAGAAGCCCCCAAAACGTATTGCATTTTATGAAATTGTGCAAGTAGTGAATTTCTGGAAATTCTGGCAGCACATAAAATGGTTGCTACTAGGCACAAATTTAAATTTAAAAATGGTGTTGTTTTAGAATCAAAACAACATTTGACTTGATGTGCATTAATTGTTAATTTCAGTTTACAGTGTCCCCAATCAGTGCTCCAGTGCCAGAACGACTAGACACTTAAATAAAGTTCCTTTCCTTTCCTTTTTCCTTCTGCTTTTTTGCTAATTTTGAGGAAAAACCGAAAAGGAAAATCCATTATCCCCCTAACATCCTTTACAAGGTAATGTAGAAGTAAGAGATTCCTTAACTTCAATGGTTTGCTGCAATGCGGTAATATTAAAATTAATGTGATAATTTTGTCCCCGACTTGAATTAAGGTTGAAAAACTATTTTTTACCCTAAGAATTTTCGTTTGTAGATTTCTTTGCCAGCAGATGCCGTGCGTAAAAACACAAAGATATGTGAAGAGGTGGTTATTCCTCCCAACACCCCCGCGCCGCCTTCGGAAGGAGAAACGTTGATTCCAATTACGTCCTTAGATGAGGTGAGTGTAGCTTGTGAACACGGACCGTCCTTATTGTCAATAGAGAGAAAAGACAGCACGAAATACACGAGTGTTCATAAGCTAACGTTAATTCAGAGGATGAATTCAAAGATGGCCTCCGCTCAGGTTTTCAAAACGTTGGTCACAAACGACAGTCCTTCTCAGAACTGCACTCACCCGGACGATCCATCCCCATCAAGCCAAGTCATTCCTGGATTCAGGTATTTTCAATTTCAACACAAGGGGAAAATGTGATGAATTGCGCGATGCCCGGAAGCCTTATACGGCGGTTCAAAACAACAATACAAATGAACTGTGATCGGTCATAAGAAGCTTGTGTAGGAAAGAGAAGGCTACATCGGCGGAGGAGTAAGTAGATGATGACGACGGAATCTTCTTCTTCTTCGTCTTGTAACCAAAAGACTGTTTTGGTTTTGTGTTGCAACGCTTGGTGATTTGCTAGAAAAATGCTCACGTCACATTCTCAGCCAATCAGAAGCAAGAGCCAAACTAACTGATTGGCTGCACGCGTTTTCCCGCTCTTTGCGCCGGCTTCACGTGTTTTCTTTGCGTTGTGATTGAACGATTAGATTCTTAGTGTTTGTTGTGATTGGCCAAGGTAATGATGGGTATATTTTAATTTGTTTTCAGGTTGGTCAAATGGGTTTTAAAGGCATGAAGCGACTCAACAGAATCCAGTCAATTGTGTTTGAGGCGGCATATAACACAAATGAAAACCTTCTGATCTCTGCACCAACAGGAGCTGGCAAAACAAACATCGCTATGCTGACGATTTTAAGGGAAATCAAACAGAACATCGAAGAAGGGGTTAACAAAAAAGACAAATATAACGTATGTTTACGATAACGTGGTTATACATGCTTTTTATGCAGTTTGAGGGCCGCGCAGAAAGTTTCTATTTAAACACCAAGATTCCCATGTAAAGGACGCGGTACTTTGGTCATTGGCAGATCATTTTTCAATCAACTATGGGTGTATTCAAAGCTCTGTGAAAGTTATGCAGTAAAAGAACCACTAAGGCCCATCCGTCCCTAATATTAAGACGGTGTTTAATTTACTTGTTTTAAAGATGCTAAGTGTCTTACATGTGTGTTAAAAAAATTCAAGCTGCCCTGTTAGCTTTAACAAAAATATTGCGAGCGGAGTTCTACTTCCAAGTGGTAAGACAGTGCTGGCAAGTTCACGTTTTCGACCTTTTTCCATAGATCATTTACGTGGCACCTATGAAGGCACTTGCTGCTGAAATGGTGCAAAACTTCGGCAAACGACTGGAATCTCTGGGGATATCAGTGAGGGAACTCACAGGAGACATGCAGCTGACAAAATCCGAGATCCTGAAGACGCAGGTACATTTCCCGCATTGTTAAACTGGCCTCGGTTGTTCAAAAGGTGGATAACGCTATCCACCGGATAAATCGCTATCCAGCGCATAAACACTAGCAAAACCAAAAGAGTTATCCGGTGGATAGTGATTTGTCCAGTGGATAGCGCTATCTAACCTTCGAACAACTGGGGCCTGGTAGACAACACGCAAGCCCTCCATTTTGGATGTCGCGATATGTCACGCGTGAGAAAATTCCATTCGCGGCCGTGCTGCACGCGCGTGAATTTCTCAAGAAGAGAGCTTACTCAGTTGGTTTGTATCCTCAAAGAGATTCAGTTGTCAATAGTGAGTTGAAAAGAATTGGAAAAATCCGAACGCTTCTGTTTGCCTTCCGATTACTCGTTCAAATTCTCTTCCCTTGAGGTGTACGAGATTCATAGCAGCTTGGCCATCACACTATAATCAGGTGGCAATTGTCCCTGTACACCGTTGGGAATGGAATTGTCGAAAGGTTGCATTCTCGCGAATATGAAAGGAGATGGTTACTTGGGGATACTCTGAAAAAAGATCTCAACTTCTCTGGCAGGATTTGACGTTTCGACTTTACTCTTACATGTTATCTGCACCCAAAAATGTTCAGTGAGTGAGTGGGCGATAATGCAAGGACGCTTTCTATTTGACAGAACTAACCGGCCAGACCGTGCATTTGGAAGGACTAACTCCACAACTCCTACAAATGAAAATACTTCGAGAATGGTATATACTCCTCCAGAAGAATGGCAGGGATTATCTTGCACTTGTTCCTTCAAATTGTTACATTTTTCTTTGCAAACTGATGGGTCTGGCTGGCCAGTTCTGACAGAAGGAAGGTGCCTTAAGACTCTTCGACTTCAACCTCACATGATCCTAGAAATTTCCACGTTAATATTCACAAATAAAATTGAAAGAGAGGAAAACAAATCAATGTTGTACTTAGAGATGTTCCTAACCCCGGAGCCTACTTACGGTGTTTTGTTTTTCAGATGTTAGTAACCACGCCTGAAAAGTGGGATGTGGTGACACGGAAAAGCACAGGCGACGTGGCACTAGCACAGCTTGTTAAGTTATTGATCATTGACGAAGTTCATCTGTTACACGACGACAGAGGCTCAGTTATCGAGTGTCTGGTTGCCAGGACCCTTCGGCAGGTTTGTTTGTTTCTTTTACGAAGGCCTCTTGCATAGGTCGTTTGTGAGTTCACCATATTGGACGGGTCAAGGGAAGACTAGGACCGATTCAGAGAAAGAATACAGTCTCTGTAGTGGAGTGAAAGATCGTGACCAGATATAACAGTTCGTAGTTAACCCGGCTTGTTTTTCTTGTATGCTAGTATCTTCTTCTTACATTTTGCAACATTGTCTGTTGTGTAATGTTTTTGAAGCGCATGTCGTGCTTTATCGAGTCTAAAACAGCCCGGCTTCGCGTCGTGGTTTTAAACCCCATAAAACACTCCTGCTCGTTTATTAAACAGTACGTAACAAAAGGAGACTGCCCGAATTGTCCGAGCTCTGCAATCGTGACAACCTCGTTCCCAGGGTCTCTGGAGTGACAACCTCGTTCCCAGGGTCTCTGGAGAGACAACCTCGTTCCCAGGGTCTCTGGAGAGACAACCTCGTTCCCAGGGTCTCTGGAGCGGGATACCCAGGGAGTGACTGGCTGCTTAAGTACGTAATGTTCATAACTGCGGCGATGATCTAAACATCTTAACATGCTGTGCATCTAGTGGTGGTTAATGGTGTAATACCGGCGCCCGTGAAGTGACGTTTTCGTTGACGTTGCAGCTATCGTTGCTTGCACTTCTTAATTTGGTCATTTGACTTCATTGTCAACATGGGAACGGCAAAGAAGCCCTCGTGGCGCTTGCAGAACACAAACTACTGCTTTTCTTCACTTTACCCATTTTATTGTGGCGTTTTTGTTCTTGTCAATGTTGTACTTGCTTAATTAATCCTTTCCTTCCTAAGGTGAAATTTAGAGTTTTTTACTCTGTCTAACGCCAGACGATTTTACCCGTCTCTTGGGCCAGGAGAGTTCTCTCTGGGCATCAGAGACGTTTTGCGGCCAACAGTTGCCTCATTGATGTCTAATAGACTAAAAATGTGCGGAACGGAATAAACGAGTTTAAATGTATATTTCTTCCTGCAGGTTGAATCGTCTCAGAGTATGATTCGAATTGTTGGCCTGTCTGCTACACTTCCCAATTACATTGATGTGGCGCACTTTCTTGGAGTCAACCCTTACGAGGGACTGTTTTTCTTTGATGGACGTTTTCGTCCCGTCCCCCTAAAGCAGACGTTTATTGGAATCAAAAGCTCGGGTCACGTGAAACAACTACATGACATGGACACCGTTTGTTATGACAAGGTTCTAGACAATGTACAACAGGGATACCAGGTGGGGATATCGGTGTACTGTAATCAATTTAGCATATTAAAGTCAGTTTTTCATGCGTCTGCCCTGTTATTGATCGTGAATTCCGTCATAACATTGTCAAAGTAGCTGTGGATCCGCAGAAAACGCTAGACAAAAATGCGCGAGTAACTTCAAAGTTTATTCAATCTGACGCGACCAAATTCATAATTCTCCTCTCTCTCTTATTGGCTAATCGAAAAAACGGAGACTTTCCATCGGTCACAAAGTGGCAGATCGACGTTTCACAAATGTTTGCATAAATTAAACTATACGAAATACATAAATTATAAATTTATGTGTCTATCTGCTTATGGATAATAAAAATTAGCCAATGAGCGTGCGAGAATTTTGCAGTCATTGTAAAACCAGTTGTTAACGAAACCACAGAAGAGACACACATAGAATATCCGCGAATCGAGGCGGTTGGCAAGAGCAGAATGAGCGAGATAAAAAGGATATGGTTTTCTTTGAATTCGCGGAGGATTTGCCTTTCGAGAATGAGCGTAGCGTGCAGAAGTGGCGAACAAATGTCGGTTTCCGATTGTTTCGCGCTTGTTTACAAATGGCTTTCGTGAAAATCACAGCGTTTTAGGGATAGTCCTTTTGTGCAAAAAGAATATGCAGGACAGTTTCAATAAAATGCACCCAAACGTATACTTGGTGTTTGGTCATTAAAAGACTCGTTTTTGCAAACACTGCGAAACGCGGCGTTATGCCTTAGTAAACTGTTGGAAAAAAAAAAACCCAGAACCCCACACGACTCGTAAGGATTCTCTCTTTTTCCTTTTTCGCAAAATTTAGGGCTTACTCTAATCTTGGTTTCTGGTTTCACCATTGTATGGGAGTATTAAAAAATTTTGTGTCTGAAATTAAATAATCATTGTCAACAATTTTGTGCATGTTTTTTTTTTTGTAGTCAACTGTTTTGATTTGCAGAAGCTAGTGCTTTCTTGTATAGTTTGCTCATTTCGTTAAAAAGAAAATTCGCGTAATGATTCATTTTTGCAGGTTATGGTCTTCGTGCATGCGCGGAACGCTACTGTCAAGACAGCGCTGACGTTGCGCGAAATGGCAGCCAATCAAGGCGACACAGCTGCGTTCCACGCGGAGCAGACTCCTGAGTATGGAACCGCGCAAAAACAGGTATGAGTGTCACGTGACCTACCTCGCACAAGTCCCTTTTAGCTCAGTGGTAGAGCATCCGAATGACGGCTATTAAATGGTCGTTGTTTTGAATGCTGTTAAGGAGCTCTCAGATCTTTTCGAGTGTGCCCGAGTGGCCCGTCAATAATGTAACTTTATAAAATTCCTTTTTTCTTGGTTGCGCCGGCTTTCGCCGGTATTCGGTGTTTTCAATAGTTCTTGCAAGTAATCGTGAACCCCTCATAAAGTCCCAGCTTAACTGTCTGCAATTATCAGTCACAATAACTAATGATGTGAGTTATCACACAGTATATCAAACCAAAACCCTGCCTTTGCAGACGCACAAGATCAGAAAATCCAATTGGCCGAAGCGGAAAATACCATAATACTCTTTGTTTGTCTACCCAAATTTTGAATAATCATTGTTTTTGTTTTCTCTTGGGACAATTGTAAATCCCAAGATAAACAGGAAACAATGCTTATGCAAAATTTGGTTGGACAAACCAAGAGCCTTATGATATTTCCGCTTCGGCCAACAATGTTGAATGTCACTGAAGGCTGCAGTTATTTTAGATTTATTATCCAGGCTTAAAATACGTTACTTAGGGGAAAAGGTTGCCCAAAGCAACGCGATTGTGATTCCGAAAAAAGAATAGCTTTCGCGCAAGTGGCATAAGTTTCCAAATGGCGCTTATCCAAGTAAACCCGCAATCGTTTTTTCTCCCGCTTATTCTGTTGTCGTGATCAGCTTTAACTGTACAAGACACAGTTGTATGTTCCTAAAGACTGGCACATGAAGTTAAAGTTGAACTAGGGAAGTCAAATGTGAATGGCTCATTAAAGTCAAATGTGAACATCGATATCTTTTTCAAGGACCCTCTGAACGGTGAAATATGTTTCCCGACACATATGTCTATGTCTTGCAGCGCGCAAAAGAAGTAATAGTAGCTGAAGAAAAATTTGCTTCTCATGAAACAAATTTCCTTCTGCAAAAAATGTTGCATGTGCGCACAAATTGGTATAATCTCGGTAAAAAATGCGCGTATCTTCCTCAGGTGATGAAATCGAGGAATAAAGAGCTCCGCGATCTGTTTCCCGATGGGTTTGCTATCCATCACGCTGGAATGTTACGCCAAGACCGTACCATGGTTGAACAGCTATTTTCCAAAGGTTTGATTCGTGTGTTGGTTTGCACGGCTACCCTCGCCTGGGGCGTGAATTTACCAGCTCACGCTGTGATCATCAAGGTTAGATTGCACTCCTGTATTTGACATCACGCTGGCACTTGCTGCTACACCCACGCCCCTAAAACTCGGTCATGAACAAAATAAGCAGGAGTTTTGAAAGGTTTTCGACATTTCAGAAAGGCACAAAAATAAATGATCTATAGGCCCATGTTCACCCAAAAGACATTGTGCGCTTTTGTTGTTGTTTTGAAATAGTGCCAGCGTTTTGATTGGGTACTCACCGGTGATTTTCGAATTTTCTGTCTGTGCGAAATTTAACGCGGCGCGCAATGTCTTTTGGGTGTGCATGGGCCTTTTAAAAAGTCTTTGCGCCGATTCAAGCAATAAGATTTGCAAGTTTATTTGAACAAAGAAAAAAAAAGAAAAAGAAAGTTGGTGGTTGGGTGCACTTAAACCCTTAAGGGAAACCTCCAGTAAAACAACAAAATAACTTTAAACCACAGAACATAATGTTTGCAGCTAAAAATTCTCAAACTTTTTCCAATGAAAGCGTTTGTATCGGAAAAAAGTGAATTACAAAAACGCTTGTCATCTTGAATATTTGTGACGTGTCGTGGTTGCCCTATTGTTCTGACACAAAGGGCGATTGTTCTGGAACAATAGGGCAACCACGACACTACAAATTTTGGTCGTCTTTGAAAAAATTTACTCGGACTAATTTATTCCAAATTGCACTCGAAATCATGCGATTTCCTATACAAATGAACCTCTTCATTTGCCTCATAGAGCCTCCGATTTATCCTGAATTTGAAGTATATTAAACGCTTCATGGAACTGTAAGGGAAAAAGAAAGCCGCGCATGTTGAGTCATGTGAACAATAGCAAACCTCGAGTAGTGGTTTAAAAGCAGCAATGCAAGTGCAAGCGAAGCAATATCTATGCAAACTCAGTAGTCCTTTGACAGTTTTGGAACCTTTTGTTTGGACAGATTATTGTGCGCAAGTTTGTATCTTAACCAGCCCTTTTTGAGAGTAATCTTGTAGTTGTTTCATCGGTCCATATGACCTGTAGCGTCTTTTGTCATCATGGCTAGGTGCGTTGTTTCTGTTCTATTATCTATTGTTTCGTTCTCGAAAGCTACAGAGTTCTGGAAAGGTACAGGGTCTTCCCATGTTGATCTTATGTGTGTTGAACTCGTTTATTTTTTCTCTCGTAGAATACCAATATTTTTTTCGTATTGTTGTTGTCATTTTTTCGTTGACAAGAAACTCAAATGTCACTGTTGTCTTCGTTCGTCAACAGGGTACCCAAATGTACGACGCAAAGAAAGGATCGTTTGTGGATATCGGCATCTTAGATGTACTTCAAATCTTCGGCCGAGCAGGTCGACCTCAGTTCGATAAACAGGGAGAGGGCATCATTATAACATCGCACGGTAATCTCAGTCATTACCTAGCGCTTCTTACAAGACAGTCGCCGATTGAGAGTCAGTTTATATCAAGCCTCACTGATAGCTTAAATGCAGAGGTGAGCCGGAATCTAAACACCATGATGTATCTATCAAGCCTCCAACCACTGCGAGCCCAGCACTGCAAAACAGCGAGCCGGGGTTCTAATCTGACCCCGGCCTGCATGTGGGCTGAGTTTCAGTCGATCTCAACCTGACTTAAGGGTTTTTCTCCGGGTACTCCGGTTTTCCTCCCTCATCAAAATCGACTCACAGCTAATTAACATCTAGCTGTGGTGCTGTGCTCCGACATCACCATGGACTGCATAGTGGCAGCCAGAGGCGCCTTTGTATGCTTTCAGCCCGATATCGTGAGCTGCGCCCTTCGCAATTCAGTCCTCAATACTGCAAGTAAAGGGTGATTAGCACTGCCAATTATTATTATTATTATTATTATTATTATTATTATTATTATTATTATTATCATTATCATTATCATTATCATTATCATTATCATTATCATTATCATTATCATTATCATTATTACGTAGTTCGTCTCAAGACTCGGCATTTCGACTATACCATGATGACCATTTTTATGCCACAAATGTATTTGCCCGTGTGGGTGAACAGCAAATATTTCCTGTGAATTTTTTCTATCTGGGTGGCAGTAATGATTTTGGACAGCGGAGATACTAGACGACTGGAGGGCGAGAGGCTTTCAGGTTATGCTATTCGGCATTATTTACCACAGTTTAATATGTGGCGAGTCGTCCACACGAACAAATTCTCGCACTTGGAGATTTTTTTGTCACATAAAACTGGCACGCTATATCATTTGTCATAAAATTTAGTTGGGCCAATTTTCTCATCCACACGGGCAAATTAAAACGAGTTCATAGAAATTTGCACTTAAAAGCGCTCGTGTTGACGGGGAGTAAGTGGTTGGTCAATTCACACGGGAGGGCACAGGAATGTTCTAGAGTGCATACTACACGGCACGTATAGGGGAATCTTAGTTTACATTCTTTGCTTCCTTATCCCAAGGCTATCGTTTTCTGATCAGTCAGCCGAGATTAAAGTACTGAATATTCAAAGTGCATTGCATAATGAGCTATTTCTGAAAAATTGAACCCGATACCTACCAGATAATCTCTGAGCAACGAAGCTTTGAAAATTTGAAATTTAAACAGCTTGGTGCCTCCCGTGAAGGCAAACTCGTATGCTAGAGCGACTTTCATATGACCTTGAAAAATAAACTTAAAAACAGAACGTAAACAAAAATGCAACACATTTAATTGGCTTAGCGAACAAAAACAAACGGGCGCGAATTTTCATTGGCTTAGCGAAAGCGGATGCAAACAACGTCATCTCTCCATGGAACTTTCTGGAAAGAGACCAACATTTCGCTATGACGTCATTTGAAATGCAGTAATGTGATTGGGTAATCGAACTGTTTACTGCCCATATTAGGAGCGGGTATAAGGAGAAGCTTTGTTTTAATCGTGATTGGTCCGTGAAACAAATTGCGAGCAATTTTTTAAGGTCACACGAAAGTCGCTCTAATAAAACAAAATGTAGACAACGACATTCCCTTATAGCACAATTGTTTTTCCCATTAACGTTGAATTTTCTGGGCGCCCAGGGTAAGTTTTGCTTCTCTAATCACCATAACCATCTAGTTCTATAATTGCCTTGTGAAAAATTGCTTGTTTTTTGTTTTTTTTCTTCTTTTTAAACCCAGATCTCTCTTGGCACTGTGACGAATGTTGACGAAGCAGTTGAGTGGCTGAGTTACACGTATTTATTTATTCGTATGCGAGTCAACCCACTGGTTTATGGCATTCCATATGGAACCAAAGAGGTGTGTTATTGTTATTCCCTCTGCCTCATTTACCTTTTTGCGCTTTTTGGCTTCAAAAACGCGTAATTTTCTACTACTAAAACGCCTGAAAAGGCTGATGAAAACGGGCAATTTTCAAACGCCATTAAAAGTGGGTTATTTTAAAAGCGTTTCGTTTATAAAATGAATTTGGATAATAGACAAGTGGCTAGGTGAGAATCATGACTTTTGAAAACTTCAACATTAGAAAAAACCAGGGAACTGAATCGCTTTACTTCAATATTGTCTTTACACTGAAAGTTGGATCAGTTTTGGAATAGAAATCTTTACACAAACAATTTATTTCGGAAGCAATTTGCTCCAAATTCGAAGTGGCAGAATTCACCCTGAAAGAAATCAATTGACCATTGTAAAAAAGATCGGTTCCAAATGTTGTTCTCCGGACATGTCCACAAATATGCACCAGGCGATGATGAGATAAACGTGCTGAGAGAAAAATGTCACGAAATGTCTCCAACTACTACGTCACTTGGCTCAAGTGTTCCTCCCACCACACCCCTCATTAGTTGGCATAAAGAGCCGTCTAAGATAACCTTAACCCTTACGCCAACCCTGATTAACTACCTTTCTGGACACATAGAGCAGTTTTTAATTGAGTGTCGAAAGTAATTAGCCAATTGCTTTAGTTTTGCATTACGTCACTCAGTGATTGTTTCAAAGTTCTTGCGCCCCTTTTTCAACCAATCAGAAAGAAGTGAAACCAAAACCAACCGTGGCTTACGCGTGCACATTTTCCCGCGCTTTGTGTCGGCTACGTGTCATTACTTCGAGTTTTGATT
Source organism: Montipora capricornis (assembly GCF_036669925.1). Lineage (NCBI taxonomy): Eukaryota > Metazoa > Cnidaria > Anthozoa > Scleractinia > Acroporidae > Montipora > Montipora capricornis. The sequence goes on along the minus strand of NC_090888.1, from coordinate 68,080,019 downwards.
GGTTTATTGTCTCCGTCCTTTTTGAATGGCCAAAGTAATTATTTTGGTTTTGGTTTTACGTCACTCGATTGAAACTCGCTCTAGTGTCGCTTTGAGGGTTTTCGTCTCTCAGATAGCTTAAATTGGCGTCTGTATATTAAGGCCTGGCCAAACGCTCGCAACATTTCAACGCAACATCTTGCAACATGTGTTGAACGGGCTGGCCAAATGCACACAACATTTTCATCATTTTCAACGCAACATTTCAATGTTCATGTGCCCCAGGCCCCTGGCGCGCAAGCAGTGGACTTAAAGCGCATGCCTTGGCGCAACATTGTTGCGTGAACATGGCCAAACGAGTACAACACCATGCAACATCCAAAATGTTGCACGAAAAATTTGATCCAACATCATCCAACATGTTACAACATATCGCAACAGGGTGGCATGGCCAAACGTATGCAACATGTTGTGCCCAACAATGTTGCAAGAAGTTGCGTTGAAATGTTGCGAGTGTTTGACCAGGCCTTGAGACGTCAGAACTGAGTGTGATTCTGTAAGTTTATCATTTGGCAGGATGACCCCTTTCTTTTGAATCATCGAAGAGAACTTATTACCAATGCAGCACGTCATTTGGATAAAGCGAAGATGATTCGTTTTGATGAACGAACAGAATACTTGAGTGCTACAGATCTCGGGAGAACGGCCAGCCATTTTTACATCAAATACGATACAATTGAGGTGAGGGAACTGAGGAAACAAACAATTTAATCGAGCCCGAGAAGATAACAAACAGCGAAGTGCGAATAAGAGGACAACCCTCTGACTTGCACAAACTCAAACGGTTGGAAATTCAAACGAATGCAGTGATGCTCTGGTCTGTGCTGTGATTAGTAGTTGGAAAAGTAATTTGATTGGTTGTGAGAATGATGAAGATGGTGATTGGTGCATTGCGATCTGGTTTGTAAGTGAAGGTCGCAGTAGGTTAAGAGTAATGTAGGTTGAACTTCTCTCAGTAATGGCCTTGATGGCGCAAATTGGTTCTACGGGCTAATGCTCGGAATTCAAATCCCGTATTTTCCATTAATTATCTTGTTCAACATCCATGTGTGATATTCTTTACCATTTTCGAGGTGAGATTTCGCTTGTCTCGCTCACATTTGTAAGTTCGCAAATGTGTTTAGCAGTCATATGAACCAACGTCTGAGAACTGAGTGAGAAGTGTGGATTCTTCATTTGATGCCACAATGTACTTCGCAATATAAATTTTTTGAAAACACTTCTGCAAAACAGCTTCAGTTGTGGTGTAACACTCTGGACCACACAAATGCTATTCTCTCTTGCTCGGTCGTGGATAGAATGATCGTTAGTTTTGCTAACTGTCGCGGCGAAAGTGGTGAATTGTGTCTGTTATAAATGAAAAGATTTATCTTAGCAACGAATTATGTTTGAGTGTAGGTAAAATTAATTTAAAGGTGCCAGAATATGTCAATACTCAGTGCCAGTGCCATTATCTTTTAGAATTTCAACGAGATGTTTAAAGCGTTAATGCCTGAGCCAGAAATATTAGCCATGCTTTCGCATTCTCAAGAATTCGAACAAGTCAAGGTGAGAAATTCTTATTGCTTATAATCGCAAGTCTCCAAGTCTCGCTACTCTTCTTTTATGAGGGTGGTCAAGGGCATTTTTTCCTCGTGAAACGTGATTTTGTCAATTACCGTGAGCAGTGATTTTTGAGAATACTGATAAGTGAAATGAGAATCCGACGTTTAATTCATCATAAACTATGATTTTGCTTCATGTTTTTGTGTTTGTATTTTAATTTTGCGGGAGCAGGAGCCCGAGAAATTATAACAGTGGACTAAAGTATAACTCGGCAGAGCAAGGTACAACAACTACATCTGGATTGCATGATTCACTGAGAAGTGAGCCTCCGCTCGCCAGCCTTAACAGCTTTGCTGGTCAATCAACACGGCGAAAACTAGCTCAGAAATCGTCTCAGAGGGTCGCGAGACTCTTCCCAATGTAACCGTTCTGTTGAGTTTCTTTATGGCAGAGGGCTGTAGCTCTTAACAAACGTAAGAATATTTGTTTGTGTAGAAAAAGTTTTATTTCGTGAAACGTGAAATGGCCATTTTATTGTCTGTGAAATGTGAAACGGCCATTTTATTTTCCGTGAAATGTGATGAAGAGCCCCTTATACCACCCTCTTTTTTTAGGCTTAAGCAAGTTGTTCAAAGCTTGGATAACTTTTCTATTAAAAACTCAGTTGAAGTAAAACCCAATTCGAAAGGTAGTGACATATCGTAATAGCAAAACTTCTGGATAGTGATTTAAGCAGTGGAATATGTCCTCCAGCACTTTGGGATTGGACAAGGTAAATATTGGAGAGCTTAAGCCCGCGCGTTTTTGAGACACGGACGGCAACCGGAAGAGAGCATTACGCGCACCAAGACAGTGGTGTCTCCCAGATTTTTATACTTATCATCTCTAATGGAGAAAAGATACTTAGCAATGTAAATGTGGTTGTGTGAAGACAAGTTGAAAGGGAAAACAGCTCAATTCCGGTTGCCGTCTGTGTCTCAAAAACGTGCGTGCTTAAGCTCCCTATTGCCGGCACTTGTAGCACAGGTGATAAGAGACAATTGGGTCGTCTTTTCAAATAGTGCGCTGTTTAGATGTTCATTTGGTCTGTTAGAGTGGTTACTTTATTGAGTGTGCGCGTTAAACCAGAACCATGGTATTTATTATAATGGCCAATCACAACAGACGCCGACAACCGATAGAGCCAATCACTGCCTATCATAGGCGCAAAGTAAATTCTCATGCAGCCTGCACCGAGCGCGGGAAAACGAGTGCGAGCCAATGACGATTGGTTTTGCTTTTTCCTTTGATTGGCTCCAAATTTGGCGCGAGTTTTTTTTTAACTGGATAAACTACCTTGTTGCATGTATTTAATATACCTGTTTTTTAGGTCCGTGAGGATGAAATTCCTGACCTGGAGTTTCACATGGCGGATAGTTGCTTTTTCTATGTGAAAGGAGGGGTGGAGAACAGTTATGGCAAAGTTAACATTTTGCTACAGACGTTTATTTCGAGAGGACACGTGGATTCTTTCTCTCTTGTGTCTGATTTGGGCTACGTTGCTCAGGTAGGCGTCCTCACTTAGACTGCTAATGGAGCCTGCGTATTTTTTTACCATAATAGTTTTCTGACTTAGACCACGCCTTTTTGCGTGGTGCCAGTGGATGGGGCAGTAGAAGGGGCTGGCATGAAGGTGAGCCGTGTGATCACATTTCATTTACCGATAACAACATTTTATATCCAAGCCGTGTCTTAGCGTGTTTGAGAACGTTGCTTACGTATTTGATATCACCTAGATAAGTCGCGCGAAATGGTCACAATAACCCTCTTGATCGATGCCTGATCTCCTGATTATCGCTAATAATAACTACTTAATAACCAAGATTTAGGTCGTTACCGCAAATCTAAAATATTGACCGAGCGATAGCGAGGTCAATACAGCTATCCCGAGGTTTGAGATTTTGCTGTAACGACCGAACGGTCAAGGTTATTAAGTTGTTTATTATATGGCTAACAGAACGGTTCCAAAGAAGAAAAAAACTAATTTGCATAATCCATAATCGATCGGCCCGTGGGCATTACGGGAGAATAATGCCTCAGCGCTTAGCTGCGCTAAGCCAATCACAGCGCGCGTTATATCGGCTGGAAACACTAGCCATATAATAACGAATTTTATTATATAGGCAAACTGGTCCGAGATGAAGAGGAGAATCTTATTGGTTCTCTGAACGGTCCGAATTTTGCAATACGCAGCGTACATAGGTTGTCAAATTATTCCCATTTTCTGTTTCTCGGACTTAAAAAGAAAAATGCAAGAAATGTTTTTTATTTAGTCTTATCGGAGTTCCAGTAAGAATTTTACTTTCCAGAACCATAAACAGAAGCAGGCAAAGAGGCAAGTCTCAAGAAATGGAAAACCCCGCGCAAGAGAGAAAAGAATATAATAAAAAACTTATTGAACTAGCTTGTTCAGTCCGTACTGGGAAGATATTGCTCTCGTTTCTTTTTTGCAAGTTTATGGGCGAGGTCCATAAACTTGCAAAAATGGGAATTCAACCAATATTTTCCCAGTACGGACCTCACGCTAGTTCAATAACATCTATAAATGAACTGCCCGTCTCTACTCAATTCTGAAAAATTCAACGCAACCTCGGAACACGAAGCCGTTTGTTAGGTCTCAGATAAGACCGCGTTCTGCAATGTTCATCATTTGAGGTAGCGAGATGTGAAAACTGACGTCATGTTACTTATGTCGAAGACAATAACATGCCAGCTCAATTTTGATAAACGTCTTGAAGAGTCCCTTTGAGTCTAATCTTTATAAAAACGAGGGTTAACGTTTGCGTTCTTGTCACCTTTTAGTTGGGGTTTTTGTAACTCACCCTGTGAGCAGAGCCTCTCTAAAACTCACCAGACGGCGGAGGCTCTGCAGAAATCGTGTCAAGTCTTTTATGTCGCCGCAGCCAAAGTTTCTGAGCTAGTCACTCCGGTCAAACCGGTTTAGGCAGCGCGCGCATCATATTTTTAACAAGGCGGAGGTCAAAATCGAGCCTTCAGTACGAAAATCAATATGGCGTCTAGGAGTGCGATGGAGACTTGGCCTGCGTTCAATAAAGACTTAACACGATTTCTGCAGAGTAGAAAGGCTCTGCTGGCAGGGTGTTTGTAACTGTCCCGTGTTTACTAGGGAAACAAATCGTGACGCTCAATTGGCATATGAAATTTTCAAATATTTGAACTACGGAGTATGAAGGTCTCAGTAAAAGTGAACATCTCAGTTATGAAGCGTGGGTTCGAGTCTTGTTCAAGCCCGGGTTTTCAAGTTTCAGGCTTCAGTTCGCAGCTGCTCAACTAAGTTGCTTCATAACGGCTATAATCACTTTCAGCGATATCTCATGACTTGCAATACTTGACTAACATACTGCAGTATGATAATCTAGTATTGATCATGTCCTACCTTGATTCGTCAATCAATCAATCAATCAATCAATCAATCAATCAATCAATCAATCAATCAATCAATCAATCATCTCAATCAATCAATCAATCAATCAATGAATCAAGGAATCAGTGAATCAATGAATCAACCAACCAATCAATCGGTCAATCAATGAATCAATCAATCAATACATCAATCAATCAATCAAGTTCGCGATAAAAGGCTTCCCGCCTCTAATCAGACGAAGGCCCTAAAAGAACACGATCCGTGTTCGGATTGGTACCTAATTTAAGTGTCCATTGCTTTGTATCAATGCTTTGTTTTGTGCAGAATGCTGCTCGCCTTATGAGAGGTCTGTTTGAGATCGCACTTCACCGTGGCTGGCCGACCATGGCCTACAGATTGTTGGGACTTTGTAAGATGCTGGATAAGCGTCTATGGGGAATCCAGAATCCATTGCATCAGTTTCCTATTCTTAACCGTGAAACATTGGTGAAATTGGAGGATAAGAAAGCTACGATACATCGATTAAGAGATATGCCAGCCGATGAAATTGGTATGGTTGTTTTGGCCGTTTTTTTATTTTCCTTTCGGGGCTTAAGAACTACGATGCGGCTGTCAACGAAGGATAGATAATTGTGCGGCGCGCACTCCCAATTTGAGGTTTTGACGGCAACGTGGGCGTACAAATGTGAACCTTTCGTTCTCTGTTTTACCCTGAAACCTCTCGTACCAATTTATTTTTCGAATAATTCGCCAAGTGACATTGTGCGGGGGAAACGACATGGAATCATGAATGGCGAAAAACTTACGATACTACAAAGTTATATTTTTTTGAGGTGATGTCTTCTTCGACTTCGCCGTCGTAGATCTTAAAAGTCCTTATTTTAGAGTTAACTTCAACATCTTCTTGAAAGCGAGGCTAATGGACCATTTCCAAGTTGCTGTTTGTCTCGGTTTCGAAGCGAGTCTTGTTGCTCAATTATTGAAAGGGAAATGAGTTTGATTTGCATGAGAATATGCAACTGATTTCCATTTTAATGGTTGTGCGCCGGGACTCGCTTTGAAACTGAGGCATGCAGCAACTCGGAAATGGCCTGTCGGGAAAAGCATTTTGGAACAAAAACAAGATCGATCTTGGGTTGGTGTTCCGACGTTACGGAAGTCATTTCAGATTCAATTTCCTTATTGTATGTAGCATCTCACTTTACAAATAAATCGGGTCATTATAGACGGTCATTATAGTCCATGCAGACCTCTACCTAAAAACCTTTTTCAAAACTTAAGAGGCAATCAGAGCCGGATGCTTGGTTTCCATTGCATCGCAAAGGTACCGAATTTTGCCTCGCTTTGAAGCGGAGGATGAAGTGACCTCAGATAATCCATCCGGTGTTTACGGGCATTTGTCCGTTTAAATTTATTTTCATTTGAGATGCAGACGAGTTTTCTTTAAACCAAGTCATAGGCGGTACACGGTAGAACTTGAAATGGCGCGTGCAAATGACGTCACGACCGCCTTTTTGGTTTTCCAAACTAATCACGTGACTAAATACGCTCTAGTTGATATAACATTTTATGCCGAAATTGTTTTATTTAAACTACGATAGGTCACATGATCAGGCATCCGCGCATGGGTACAACAGTGAAGAGATGTGTGGAACGGTTTCCCGCCATCTCACTGGCGTCCAGCATTCAGCCAATCACAAGAACCGTTCTTCGAGTGCGATTGACAATCAAGCCGGAGTTCAAGTGGGACAACAAAGTTCATGGAGCCACCTCAGAACCGTGGTGGATCTGGGTCGAGGATCCCGATAACAACCATATTTATCACTCTGAATACTTCCTTCTGCATAAGAAACAGGTTTGAGATGGTGTAGTAAGGATTGTGCGAAGTTAATTTTTGGGGTGTCGTTGTCGTCGTCCTTAAGTCCGTAATTACTTTTTAAAGCCATCTGCATGCTGCTCAAATTTTCTATTTTAAGTATACATAGTACCTTTCTGAGTTTGCTCTATCTTTTGAACTTGTCTGAATATCAAGTACCCTATTACGTGGAATGCCGAAGGCATCCACGTCTTAAAACCGGGCTGGAATCTTTTTTTTGTTGGTAGTCACAAATATGCATACCGGATATTGAATTATTCTCCGATCGGGTGGACTGATTTATATTTCCTACGGTAATTCCAAATTTCCCTGCCCCGAGGAGAACTCCTACATTTCCCAAGCCATCACGATTTTTCTCTGTTAGCGCGTTAGACCACTCGGCCACCGTGACACACTTCCGTCAACTTGGTGAAAGCAAAGATTTATAATAGAATCTTTCCGCCCGCCATGATTGTTTCAGTATTAAACTATTCGATAAAGTGGATAGATGCTTTTTCTTTGAGAAAGGCAAGCTTTAAAGGTAAGGAGAATTTTCTACGTTATTTCTAGATCTTGCTTCGTACTTGTGTGTTCCACTGTGAACATTATTATTTTGCATACAACGAATACTTCATTAGAAGCATTTTGCATAGAACGAATACGTACTCCAATATTTCTTGGGAACCAGTTTGTTCGCCGTTTTGACGTAGAAAGAAAATAAGAAAATAGCTTTGAACGGCCAAACAAGATAAAAAATGAAATCAAGTTTAAAAAAAACGAATTAGCTATCGCCGTCACGGGGACTTCGCAGCCGTCCCCCATCCAAGTACTAACCTCATTCGGAGGAGCTTAACTTCAGCTGACACTTGGACTAGCATCAACGATTGTGATCTTTATGTTAAATTCGCACATAGATCTTGTCCAACTTTATAACACTTGAAAGAAAAAAAACGCACTAACAAAAATCAGGTGTTATGCCGTCATTTTGTCACAGATGTATCCTTTGTTTCGTGAGTTGTCAGTAAACACGCAAGGTATAACTTGATCACAGGCGGCCGCTAAAATCGATGTCACTTCCGATTTTGCGATTTTACTTGTATGACCAAAAGTACGATAGAAAAATTGAACTCTGATGGAACGTAACAAAAATCTCCCGAAATGTTTTTCGCTGATGGCAAATTGTTTTATTCTCGATCGACACTTCCTAAAAGTTCCTTCTGCTCTCCTTAAAACTACATATTAATATTTATTTACTTTTTCGTCAATATTTGTTTTGCATAAAGCAGGCTAGCAAAATCTGTACCTTGCTTTGTTCGGATTTTTGAGCGTTTAAAATAGAATTTTTGGGCTTATGTTCCTGACAGCAAAAGTCGCATATTTTAACGTCCCCCATCCAGATACTAACCCCGCTGGAAAGGGAAAAGAAAACTTTAGTAACATTGGTCTTGGAAAGGTGTCAGAAGCTCAGAGTACACGCTTAAGCTTGTGGTAAAAAAGAAGTTGTAAATGATCAACATATCGGCTTTGAAGCCAAATGTTTCTCGATTTCCTGTTATTTTCTTCAATCGTTCTGGGCTTAGTATTTTACTGAACCACATGTCTTCTTAGAGGGTATATAGCAAAGATGTCTACCATGGCACCGTAATGATTTACGATACCAAACAATGTCGTGTACTATTAGAGCTACATATTGTGCAAGGACTTGAATCTCCTGGAAAAAACAAAACGCCGCTCAGTGGACAGTTATGGAAAAAAACACTGTCAAGTTACTGCATTACCACACGCAATGCGTTCTTACTTTAAAAAATATCCCGTATCTCCTCAATTCTACCCCCCACCTCCAGACTAAAAATCCCGTATCCCCACAATTTTTTTACCTAATTATCCCGTATCCTGATCGCTTCTCGGGCTTTTGGCTAAGATTAGTTTCTTGGCCAAGGACTACGGTCAAGTACTATTGTACAACGTACGGTACTTTTTCAGTGCCGTAAGGGGCACGCACAGAACAGTTTCGGCTGTTTGTCTGTTCTCTCGAAAACGATGACAAGGGTTTTTTGGGTTTTTTGTTCAGCTCGAGTGTAGAATCAGGACGAACTGTTGTAGTTTCTGATAACTATTTACTACTTGTAGCTTTTGTTGAATTTTGAATCGATGATAGAGAGAGTTTTGGCGATCTCAATCCGGACTGGACTACTGGATTTAAGGATTTTTCTTAACGAGATTTCAAGTTATTGTGGAACGTTTGGTACCAAGTTACTGAAATCAAGATTATGGAATTGTAAAATTAGAACTTTGGACTGGACTATACAACACGCAATTACGGAATTTTTGAGCATTGAGAGAAATAGAGCACGGATGTTGTCTTCTTGTCTTCGCCACGGCAAATTTATACAGTTTGCAAGGAACTAAACCAGGATTACAGAACCAGACGTCGATTACAGGGCCTGGTTGTTCGAAAGCCAATTACCTTAATCCAGCATTAGCGTAAACTTTTGTTTCATGTTTTCAACTTTTTGGTCACAGTTTCCTTTGCTTATTTTTGTTTTTCAAGATTGACTTCTTCTAATGTAAAGTTTTTCTGAATATCAGCCTTGAACAGCATTTGGGAGTAGAGGATAAAACTCGTGTTAAAACCCAGTTTCTGAACAACTGGCCCAGGATGATAAGTTGTTGAACTGTGATTTGTAATAAGTTTTTCGGATGATTTAAGGCTGATCCTGTAATTTTTGGATGAAAGGAGTTAACGAAGCAAGTAAAACTGTAGGATTTGAATTAAGTCTCCTTCCAAAAAATAAATAAATAAAAGATCCCGTATCCTGATAACCTGCTAATAGGGCTTCGTTGTTTGCATTTGCAAATTTAGTAACATTAGTAATGAGTTTTTACAACAAAAAATTTAAGTTATATTACAGATGTATCTTTCTAGTAATCTTTCGCCATTTTCCGAAGTCTACCTGTACTTGAAGTTCACTGTAACTGGACAATTTGTGTTAACTGTTTGCGCATTCCACGGATACGCCCTTGTAGGCGTCTTGTTGGTATTTAAAATGGAAAAGTATTTAGAAACTTTAACGAGTAAAATGCTCGACTTTCAGACATTCCTCGTGATTCTG